>NW_007727088.1:338589-361819 GCF_000696425.1 Galeopterus variegatus
CGCGGGAGCAGCGCCGAGGGTTTCGATCCCGTTGCCGGTCCCCGGTCCGGTACGGGGGCGACACTGAGGGTTGCAATCCGTTGCAGGACACGGAAAAAAAAAAAAAAAAAAAAAAAAAAAACACTTCTTTTATAAAATAAAATCAACTAAAAAAATTCATACAGGGCCGGCCCGGTGGTGCACAGCTACAGTGCACCGCTTGGGAAGCGTGGCGGCGCTCCCGCCGAGGGTTTGGATCCCACATACGGACCGGCCGCTCACTGGCTGAGCAAGGTGCGGGAGCAACACCGAGGGTTGCGATCCGTTGCCGGTCACAAAAAAAGACAAAAAGGAAAAAAAAAATTCATACAGGGTTTAGGAAATCCAATCACCATTAATGAGAAGTCTGAATTATAGAATTTAATTATATTACATTATATTGGTAATTAGCAAGGTTATTATTTGTATATAACAATGTTTTAGAAATATTTGCTACCATCAAAAAATAGTTTAATCTCAAAAATTAAAATCCCTCCCATAGCTTGCAAAAATCGTTGACTTGCAATATGAAGACACTGTTTCCTAGACTGCACCGCACCAACTTTACTGTATTTATCACAAGTTTCAAGTTACTGCAGACAATATAGTGAATATTACTAAATATTCACAAATACTCTTCAAGGAAGTCCTGGCCATGGTCAGGCTAGAGATGATGTGAAACCTGACTTTTACAACCCTATCTCCTCTGGTTTTGGAGAAAATAAAGGCTACTACACAGAGACACCACGTCTCAATGATTCCCAACTGTGGGTAATGCATAGTAGTGAACCACAACTCTACATCTTCACAGTACTCTTCTATATGCCAAGGACTTTCCCACCAGCAAGCTCCTACTGATCCTAGAAGACCTAGAACAAATGCCTGGTCCTCTTTGTGAAGGCTATCCCCTCAGTACTTTATTCAAACCTCTGCTAGAGCATGCACTACACAACATTGTAATGATCTATTTATCCATTTCTTATTCTCTTGTTTGGCCACAAACTGCTCATGAAGACCATGCTTTCTTCATTTTTGCATCTCTAAAGTCTATGAAAGACATGGAAAAATACCACTCAATGTTTGCCAAATAACTCAATGAATGAGTTAATGAATACATGACGGTCTTCACTATTGCCAATATCACAGAAAAATACATCAGAATGTAATTTATGACTTATAGGGTACACATACAGCTAAACTGACTTTAAACAGAATCTCTAAAGGAAATAGAGTTGTTTGGTTCACCATTTGGCATAGAAATCTTTTGATCCTGGATATCAAGGCCACCTTACATATGAAAGGCACATTAGCATGTATTTATACATACATTGTCTCATTAGGCTACAAATGAGGTGGATACTATTAGGCAATGTGGTATATCAGAGACAGCAGATTAGAAATCAGATGACGCAAATTCCAGCCCCAACCCTGCTACTTCCCAGCTATCAAGCAGCAATCACTTTCCCACCTACCTTGCAGGCTGTTGTGAGGATTTAATTTCTTATTCTTTGCTGCATCCCTGAACCAGAGCACAGTGTCTGGTACCTAGGGGGCATGCACATGTCACTGAATGAATGAACCACTGAAGAGACAGTGTTTGGATCAAGCCTTTTCCCACCACACCCTGAAAGATCATAACGCTTATTTTACAAAGCACAGCTTTTCAGCTTAACAATACTGGTTACTTATCCTGTCCTCAGTACAGTGCTTTCCTTGAAAGACTATATGTCAGTTGTTGCCTTGACAATTCCACTTGCTTAGGCTTAATTTGATATTGATTTAAATGGAAAGAGGGGAAAAAAAACATAACAGCTCTACAATTAACAGTTAAGCTTACATAAGACTTGGTTGGAAATAGGCCGGTCTTCGTGACACTTTGTTTTCTTGAGAATGGAATTGCTTTCCTTTTTAGTTCAGACAGGCCAACCTAAAATGTTTAGCTGGAGAATCAAGGGTATGTTCACAATTATGCCTAAAAATCAACTATGTAACCTATGTGTTTTCATGATGCAAATTTTAAGCAGAAAAATGTGGCCTGTATTCATCTCTTCCCATTCCTCAGCTGTGTTCATACACTGCACATATTCCAACTAATGCTTATCTTCAGAGGTGATCAGCTCATTCTGAAGTAGCAGCACCAAGTTACCTTGCATTGGAAAATAAATGCAAACTGAACACCCAAACCTAACTAGTAGCCATAAAATAAATGTCTACAGGCAGACACTAAATTTGTATACAATCGCACTTTGTATAGCTGAACACAAACATATTCTCTCATATAAGAACACTATAGAGAATTTTAAGGAAGCATGTTCCAACTTTTTACTTTCCTCCTTTATTTTCTGCTTTGCCATCTCCCATCCTATATGGGTGAGTTCTATTTCTTTAACGATTTCTATGTTTTATCACATTGGATTAGAACTAAAGAACCTATAAAATCATCAGTAACCGAGGCACATTTTCCAGTCATTTTCATGTTTAAGGAAAATGACAAGCAACAAAGCAGGAAGAAAGAGCATATAGAAATGAGCAGAACTCAAGCTGAATAGAAATTAAATTTCCCTTGCTGATAGTGCTCACACATGCATCCTTCATTCAAGACCATACATTTACAGAAGCAAAATTCGATTAACTGGAAATGTACACGAGGAATTACACTACGAATACCGATTTCACTTTCAGTCGTAAAATGCTAAAGAAAAATTGCTACTGAATTGGGGGGGAAATGGAATATCAGCATATTAATATAGAATATGCAATTTCTTCTCCAAGCAATATTAGGATACATTATATTTATTCTATGAGGATGCAATTAGAATACTAAGGGGTCTCTGAGCATTGTCCAGTTGTGATCAGTTTACAGATTGCTAAACTATTAGGGACTCTGAAGATATTCTCCCTGGTGATAAGACAGTGTCCTCTGTTAAAACAATGATAATTTTTATCTAGACTTGTCACCCAGTAAACTAGATAGACTATTGATTTAGACTGGACATCCAAATACCCAAACAACAATGAATGGTGAATAGATTCGACCATTAACAGAAAGCAAAGACAGATGCTTTACTAGTGATCAGCAATCTGTCAAGTAGAAATAATTTATAAAACCTCTGGAACAAACATTTTTCTTTCAAATTTCTTATCTTTACTAAATTTTCTCAGAAATATGGTGAATAATATTTACTCTGTAACTGCAAAAATAAATAAATAGATAAGAGAGAGATTGGATACTACTGGGCAAAGTAAAACATATGGGCTCTCAAAACACAATTTTCCTTGGGAAAAATAAAACCAAGATACCCAGCATTTGAACTTACATGCATTATATACTCAAAAATTATGTCTCACATGTATAAACAAAGGCATTTTCCTTTCCAAGGGTACTAGAAAAGGCAAATATTTAATTTAACAATTTATAAGATATATGTGGGCCTAACACTTTAGATTGCTTTAACACTGGAAGGTATTCTTATTTCATAAAGTCAAGTCACATCAGAAAAAAGGTGCTCTTGCAATGCAAAAACCTTTGTTTTAGCCAATAAAGCAAGTTACCTTAGAATTGCTTCTCCATTGCCTGCAAAAACCAGTGAACCTAATCAAGCAAGGTTATCAGAGTTTCCTTAATCGAATCTAGAGTCCCACCTACCCTGTCTTCTTCATCAATATCCCTCAATGCTTCCTCTTCCCCAATTACAAAAGACCAGATAACCCTGTGACTGATGGGCCATATGCAGAAGCTTATTTTCCACTAAGTTCACATACCCAGGGAAGCTACTGCAATTACTGAATAAATGGAAAAGGGTTAAATGTGGAATTTAATAGAACAGGATTTAACAACATTCCCAGGCTCATCAGCAAGCAAATAGGCAATTTCTGAGGAAAATATGCCAGAGAAGACAAATCTTGTATACTATAATGGAGAGACCACATTCACATTATTTCAGGGTTATAAAAAACAAAACTCCAACCCTGAGCAACATTTGATATGTAGTGGTCAGTCCACTATGAAGACAAGAACAAAACAGAAAGGTCTTTCCCATCATAGGGTCCCCCCTGCAGAGCCCTGGCCTGGATGCCTGTGGCCCACGTGCGGCTGCCTCCTCCCCTCATCTAGGAGCTCACGTGCCCCACTTTCTCCATCACCAGGTCCTTGGTTCATCTCCTTCAAGATGCCATTCCCAACTTTCATACACCACTATTGAACTTTCAAAGCCATTACATCTCCAAGGGCTTAAATTTACAATAACTATTTTCCAAGTTAAAAACAAAAAGCAGGGGGAGACTTACTGCTAATGGTTTGTGGATTTCATTTTTTTAAAACACATGAAAAGTTCTGAATCATGCCATTCTTTGCACTCAGAATAGGCCCTACCTACCACACTTCAGCCAGGTTGGCCTGTTTATTAATGAGCCAATTTCCGCTGCATGAATGTTAACACACAGGCACTTCACACTGCATTCAGATGCATGAGTAAGTGTAGAGTAATTACAAAGTGATACATCTTGCTTCCCAAACTGAAGTGTGAACTCCTTGAGGGAGAACTTACTCTTAGTGCTTTCTTTGCAGCAGACTGTTGTCTGTATTCTTTCCTCAGAGCACCTTAGGTTTGAGTATATGCTGCAGGGCAGGCTGGAGCCTTCCTGAGATTGGTTTCCTGCAAAAGAAACCTGGGCCAAAGGTTGCCTTGCATCAAGATTACTGATCTTTGGTAAATTCACTCCATGATCTGAAATCTCTTAAGCTTCCAGATTATTGCTCTTTCTAGTAACCACCAGTTTCTAAAATTGGCTCTTTGTCTTCTTCTATTGCTGACTGGCAACTGAATACCTGGGTTCTGGTTCCAGCTCTGCCACCACCTAGCTGTAAAATTTCAGTAAATTCACTTTTACTTCTCTGTCCCTTGGCTCTTTCAGCTCCCTCAGCTCCGAAATGCTTAAGTCTATTCTCCTATGAAAATTCCATTAATCAAAATTTTTTTAATTGTTTAACATGTAACAGTCTTCTAGCACAAAAGCATCAACATTCTAACACTAAAGACAGTGATGAAGCATTTAACATCAAAGTTCTAAGATTCCAACCACAATGCAACATGTCTGAGCCGATTAAATGGGGCTAAAATCAGTGCCTACCTCACAAATGTTGCTGCTTGTGGTAAAGGTTAAATTATGTAATGAACACAAAGCATTTGACTCAATGTCTTGCATTAGTAAAGCACTCAATAAACATTAGCTATTATTATTAATATTGAAACAAAAAATTGGAACTAGTTCTATGGCTTTTCATAAAAACCCACAATTTCAATGTAAGGAAATCGACAAAATTGAGTCTATTCAGAAATTCCCTTAAAAAAATCCCTACAATTTCCACATTTAATTTTGTGTGATGTGCTCATCTTGGAGCTGAATCCCACTTAAAAGTAATATGAACATAATTCTGAATAGAGCTACCTACCAATAAAGTGAAAAATTGTTTATTTGTTCTACTAAAAATGATTTGCTTGGTGCAGTAGTTATATTATTCTTTCCTCTACACTTCATTTCCACCTTTGCTACATAACTTGTACTCAAAACAGACTTCAGCAACAGTTAAATCTTTAATTTCCTCCCATCTACTGTGTCCACCTGAACCTTTCCCTCATCTTCTCATTTCTTCTCTGAATCAGAAATCACAAGGTGGCAACTTCTGCAGTTCTGTCCTCGTCTTCCATCCAGGTCCCTTCCAGTCTCTTCTCTGACCACCCCACCACCATCTCTGAGCCTCTAGTCCTTTCCTGAAGCTCCTGGAGGAGTCTGCCTACTTCATAGCAACCACAATCCTGTCCAGCTAGGCTAAGGCCTGGAATCCTGCTCACAGCGCCAATTGTAGCACTCTTAATCCTGTTCATGACACCAGTTGTCTAGCTACATGACCACCCCAGTTGTCAGGCTCTTTTACCTGCTGGTAATCCTGCACCGACTGGGCCAACTGCAGAGCTAGGGCTGGGTCTGGAGCTCACAGACCCCTCAAGCCCATTGTCCAGACTGGGTCACAAACCCTTCACATGCCAGGCTGGGTCCCCAGACCCCTTCATGCAGGTCTATGAGCTAGGTAACCGGCCAAAAGGTCCCTGGAGCCATAGGTTGGAAAGCATGGCTGCACAGGGTGGAAGCCTGAGGCAGACGCCCGCCCGCCTGCTTCACTAAAACTCCTCTCTCTCTCTGCTGAACACAAGAATAGCAACAAAACTAAAAAGATACACTGACGCACATGCACACTAAATCCACACACACACAATTTGCTTACAAAGGATGCTGAACCACACCCAACCAGACCGAGGCAAGGGCCCTGACCAAACTGGACTTATTTTCCCAACAAGAACCAAATCACCTCTTGTTGCCTTATAAAAAAGATCAAGGGCGTACAGTGTTTGATGGATACCATTCTCCCTCCCAGATGCCTAAAGAATTATCCTGTGCTACTACTACTTTTCAGCCACAAAGTTTTAGTACCAAGCCTTTATTAAACATTTCTCTCAGAGGGGTCTCTCCCTTGACCATCCCATCAAAAGTCCCTATTTTTCTTTATCCCAGCACACTATTTCCTAATTTATAGCACTTATCACCGCATGTATTTATTTAATGTCTGCCTCCTTCACTAGCCTGTAAACCCCATGAGGGCAGGGACTTTATTTGATTCATTCAACAACGGAGGCCAAATGTCTAGTACAGTGTCTCTTAAAACACAAAGCAAGTATTCACTATATGTCTGTTGAATGATCAATGAAATCTGCTCATGTGGTACTTCAGCACGTTGCCAGGCGCTATGGAAAAAAAAGTAATATGGTCCTCCCTTAGGGAACTTACAATTTGGGGGAAACAAGACACACTAAGCGCAGAAAAATTCACAAGTATCAAAAGATATGGCATAGATTACAAGCACCCAGGAGGAAAAAGATGAATGAACAGTAGCCATCAGAGAAAGATACATGGAGGAAATGGCACTTATGCTGGGTACATTTGACACCATTAATCAAAAGAAAACCTCCACAGGCTTGGGGTGGGGAAGTTCATGCTGAAACTGGGAGAGGACTGACTTTTCAGTTACAGGATCAATCAGTTAACAAAAGACTGGAGGCAAGGAAACCAACAAAGATGTGGTGGTCACAACAGTGGGAACAGTGGGAACAGAGACGTAACAAATACTGAAGACTGTGCAAGTTCCCACAACTTCCACCTCTTGGTTAGAAAAAGAAGAAAAGCAGAAAGGGAGAAATTATATGATTTCAGTGGGAATGAGAATCATCATGCCTTCTTTGCCTCAGATGAATATATACAACCATGCCCTGGGAGATGAGAACAACTTGGCACCATTAATGACAAATGCTGAAGTCCTTATACCAACTGCTAACACTTCAGACTACCTGAATGAGGTTGATCACGAGAATGAACTACTGAAAATCCGATATGGACCTAGCACAGCTCTGCCCCTTTGAGCAAGCTACTACATCGAAGCTACTATGTGAACTACTGCCCAAAGAAGTGCAAAAAAAAAAAAAAAAAGACAGAATCACATGGCCTCTCAAAGGCATCAGGATCCACATTAAGGTAGAGCTCAAAATCAGGCTAATTCAAATTTTCAAGGATGGTACTTGGTGGAGAGAAGCAATGAGAGTACTTGCCTCAAATAGAATTTTTTTTTTCCTTAAATAAAAAATGGAACCTAAAGGAAGTTAAAGGTAATATTAGTTTATACCCAAAGATAATCCCCGAAGCCAAGCATAATATTAAGAGGGGGGAAAAAAAAAAAAAAGAGAAAAACACACAACTGGATTCTTAAGACCTACCATCACCAAAGAACTGTCAAAAGATAAAAATAGGAAAACTATGTTATTATCTCTCAGCCTGCATCAAAGATTTAATTCTGTTTTTTAGGTAATATAATTTACTTAGATAAATGGATGTTTACCATATTGTTTTTATACATTTTTACTGAAATAAAAACAAAATTCTAATCATAACTGCTTTGTTGACAAGTTATATTACTTTAGTCTTGAGGCTCAGGAAATGTAGAACAACCATTTTTAAACAGGTTAGAAAAATATAGGTAATCTAAGCTGATGCATTTTTTTCAAGCTTGAAAAGTATTTACATGTGTTTGTTATGTTGAACTATATTTTTATCTGTTGTCAAGGAAAT
The DNA here is from genome assembly GCF_000696425.1 of Galeopterus variegatus. Classification (NCBI taxonomy): domain Eukaryota; kingdom Metazoa; phylum Chordata; class Mammalia; order Dermoptera; family Cynocephalidae; genus Galeopterus; species Galeopterus variegatus. The sequence continues at coordinate 346,783 of NW_007727088.1, forward strand.
AAACACATACACAAAAACTAGAGAAATAGCAACAACTAAAAGTAACACTATCACTGATATTTAATCATTCATTCAGTACAAGAATTTGTGGAATACTTATTACATTCCTGGCACTATGCAGGGTGATATGGTTACAATGAACACTCCTTTACACAGTTTATGTCCTATCATTTGCTTTGACCTCAATGTTTCAAGTTGTCTTCTGGGAATGGAGAAGACTCCAAATTGAAAAACAGTTACAACATATGTTAGCATCCTGGTCTTGAAACAATTTAACCTCACTAATCCCTCACTTCCTAATTTGTAAAAGAAAATTTTACAGGGTGTCAGTATACAACATAATTGTGGCAGGCAACCACTAAAATTATGTGGCAATCGTTGACTGAAAAACATTATAAGCTTGGAGCTTGGTCAATTAGTCTATCTGAAGAGGTAAGACTGCCATTTAAGATTTTTTTTCAAAAATGTGATTGACATAGGTCCTGAAAGTGAGAAGTTGATGGGTAACCACTGACAGACTGATAAAAATGCCATGCTCCAAACAGCAGTGTGCTTTAGATAGCATTATAAAAATAGATAGGTAGATAGTGATAAGGACTAATTGAGAAGTTAAAGGAGGAAGGGAATTAAGAATTTATTTAGGCCTACCATGTGCTGGGCACAATACCAGGCACTGTGAATTCAGAGTGAAAGACGGAGACACAGCCAAGATGCTTACAGACTAGGGAGAAATAGGCAGGTAGAGCAGCAATTATAATCCAGCGTGCTAAGAGGTAGGTGAAAGGACAAAGGCAGGGTGTGATGGAAGGAAGCACACAGGAGAGGACCTGGCCCTGTTCACGGCATCAGGGGAGACTTCCCAGTGGAAGTGATCTCTGAGCTGAGAATACTCCAATAGCTGAATTAGAAATAGCTAAAGGCTAAAAAATGAAAAAAGCTGCTAGAATCAAGAGAGATTCTACAGAGAGAATGGGAAGGATATGATAAGTGATTAGATCAAAATGCATCAAGATGGCCTTGTACCAAAACAGGGTGAGCCCATTTCTGCTCCCCTTGTATCAAGTGGAGAAGAAGTCCTATTCACCTATGTAACCCCAAAGATACACACAGTGCCTGGCCCAGCACTGGTTACTCCAATTGTTCTCACCTCTCATGTGATGCTTTATCCACCTGCCTGCCACACGACCCTGAACACATCCCAGTAACAAAACTCAACAGCTCAAATTTGGTCAGATTTTCCTAAAAGCATTTACACACAAATACTATCTGTAAGTGGTAAGACATCCAACTTGATTAATTCAGCATTTGGGCCATGGCTTCTAGGAAAATTGCATCACAAAAGCAGGAATGCCCTGAACTCCCTACCAACGAAGAGAACGCAGACATTTGGAGAACATCACATTCTTTATAAACTTTCTAAAATCCAAAGCATACTCCTATTACTTAACACTTACAAAAGCATGTCTAAATCACCCAGCTAAAGAAAGCAATTTTAAGTAGAAAAATCAAACATCAAGGTTTTTAAAAACTTAATCTTTTTAATTTAAGTAGTCCCAATTCTTATTAAATGGTCGTAATCAGAAAACATTAAGTCTTACTACTAAGTTTCTGCTTCAAGAATTAATTCTGCAAGTACAACTTCCCCCAAAATGATGTAGAAACCAACTTCATTTTAGCCACACTGGTAATCAAGCATACTAAAGCAATTCTACTAAATGACAATTCAAATACTGAAGTGCAGAAGGAAAATAAAATATTTGACAGGGCTCTCATTTAGAAACATCTCAGGATACAGTTCAATTGAGCACCAATCTATTCTTCTGAGATTGTTAGCCTGCAATGAAAATATTAAAATTAATAAGGCCATTTTATTCAGAAACTTGGGTAAAAAACTCAATAGAGGTGCCACAGACAAGACAAAATTGTTTAATTTAAGGAAAAAAACCAGTTAAATCACCAAACCTTTACTGTCTTTCTCTGCTACCACTAAATACACACCTAAGGCATTTCCAGTAGAAAAAACAAAATATAAACTGTGAACGAGATGGAACACAGTGCCCTGTTTTATTTTTCTGTTTCTGCTGGACTACTCTTAAGCATCCTGTACATTTGATTCTTTTTTCACCAAATATTTTTCTGCTCAGCTGCCTCTCTGCCATGCCAAGTTAAACTTTCCCAAATCTTCTTGTTCTAATCATAGCACAGCAAACTCTGGTAAAAAAATAATCAAATAATAAAGCTTCCCTAAAATGACTTGTATCTATAGCAAAAAAGCAGCTTCAAAATTAAGATTTTTTTTTTATATCATGGACAAAGTTGCCACAAAGCCCAAAAGAGCATGGAAATACTAAATAAACACACACACACACACCCACACACACACACACACACAGGACCACATTAACCACTCAATGAAGTTGGGAATTTCAAGTTGTGAAACATCAATAATGTAAATAACCTATCAGATGTAATTAAAGTACAGGTTATTAGAATTAGGTCTAATTCCTACCTTGCACTCTGCACTTCTAAAGTTCAACTTAAAAACCCAGACATTTATGTTTACGATAACAAAGGTAGAGGCATGAAAATGGAATGGTGCAGTAAATTCTCACGAAGGAATTATGGCCCACCAGTGGCCAAAGAGGCGGGAGTCAGCTAGGTGTGAGTGTGCAATGGGCCTTTATTTCCTGTGCTCCAGTCAGGGGGCCCAGTGCTCCACCTTGCTCCCATACCACAGGAAGTTTGTTCGGTTACACAAACACTAAGTCTTCAATCAAACTACGAACCACTTAGGCCACAGTTAGATTAGATTATTTAGAACATTTTAACTTTTCATTTTTCCCCCTTATTTGAAAGAATGCAGATAATGGGAAGTAATATTTTTTTTAGAATTAGTTTACCTATGTAAAACGTTGAATAACTTTCAAACTTCAGTATACAGCAAACAAGTAGCTTTTGCTCTTATTGACTTTTTATTCACTATCCAAGGTCATTTGAACAACTTCTTAGATATCTTGAAATTAAAAGGAACGTTTGGAAGCTGTACTCGAGGACACAGGGCAGCCACTGGGGAGTGGGAGGAGAGGTGAATCAGAGTTCTGGTGAAGGCTCTTCCAACTCACCATTTCTTTAAACATTTGAAGATTTGTTGTGGAAATACAAATTATTTAAATGATGTCCCAATCAGTGATCCTGGAGCCAAACTTTTGAAAAATGTGCCAAGTTTTTCAGAGAAGAACGGGGACATGGATTATGAATAGGCAGTTTACTTGGCCAGGGATTCAGTATATGAAGGTCATTTAGAAATCTATTGATGGGGCCGAGCCCATGGTGCACTCGGGAGAGTGCGGCGCTGGGAGTGCAGCAGCGCTCCCGCAGTGGGTTCGGATCCTATATAGGGATGACTGGTGCGCTCACAGCGCTCACTGGCTGAGCGAGGTGCAGCCGGTCTCAAAAAGGACAAAAAAAAAAAAAAAAGAAAAAAAAGAAAAGAAATCTACTGATGAAGCAAACATTGAAAACTCCAAATCTTAGTCTTATTATGGCAGTTAAGTGCACTGGGAAAACTAATCAATGTTGCATTACATGCGGAAGCAGAGGACAAATCTCCAAATTTGAAATCAACAGCAATGACTTAAACAAATAGCTAAATAGGACACCTTATGTAAAGTTTATTTTAATCATTTAAATTCCCAATCATATTGATAATAATAGCTTGTAAAAAATAAGGTCGTTAAGCCTAGGCTTAAAGAAACATGATGTTGATCTTGAATCTGACATTTGCTTCTGCCAGCTAGGCTAGCCGCTTGGGGCTACAGCATTCTTGAGTCATTTGGACTATTCTTACAGTCGTGATAAATGTTTTCATAAAGTGCTCATGACACATCTGATGTCACCCACTGAAGCTGAGGAATAAGTGAAACATGCTTTTCAGTTAAATGGAAAATAGAGGGTACAATGATTTTCTAGCACTTGGTGTTAAAACAGATTAATAAAAAAAATAAGAACATCTCTATGAATATAGATGTTATATTTTTTTCTTACAATAACAATATTAACTTTCTGGAAAAACTGTATTAGATTTACATTTTATCACCATGTTTCTGTTATTCCTACATAAGCTAAAATGACAAGTTAAGTAATAACAGAATGTCAATTTTATAAAGCTAGCAATTGAAGAGAATTTTTAGCACTTAGAGAAACACGAAGCTTCAGCAAGAAGTAAAAGATTAAAATCAGAATCTATAATTGGGGTTTAAAATATATATTGCTGTCACAATTCAGTTTCTGATATCTGCCTATCATCAGTGGCATCCCTTATCAATGTTGGGCTCTAAAAACGAAATGATTTATCGCAAAACATTTTGTTAAAATCTATCCTTTAATAATGATTAATGACCAAAAGTTCTTTCATCCAGATATCTGATTGACCAGCAAGAAGAAGGTTTATAACATTTACTGCATGTTGTAGAGAGAATCACTATGAAACAGTGGGGGTGGCGGGGCCACAGGGAGAAGAGACTACAAAAAAAGACACAGTATTCAACTGTTAGCAAATGCACTTCAATTTCCCTTGCTATCAATCTCAATTCCAGAACATGTTAACCTGTTATAGTAAAATCAGAGCACTAATGATATAGAACAAAAGATCAACTATTTTAAGCCTTATGTGAGTAAAGAAAATATTTCTCTCTGAAACATTTTTAAACCAAAGATGGAAAAAATTTCAACTCTGGGAAGAATGTTCTACCAAAGGAGGAGTAAAGGGAAAGAAAGGGGGAATGGACTAAAATTTGAAGGACAAAACATAAGTTTACAACATTTGAAAAGTGAACATTCAAGGTAAAATTGTAAATAGTGCAAGTGAATTCCAAGCAGTTCAAAATGGTTTATCATAAAAGCACATAATGTTAAACCTAATATACCTTTACTTTTTTAATAATAAAAGGGCAGCTAAGCAAATACTATGAGCGATTTCAAGATCTTTAACTGGCTGGGAGAGAAAAAACTATTAAAGCCTCTCTTTACATGCAGACATTTGCTACGTTAACTAAAATATAAAAACTGCTTCTCTAACCACTTTCCACTGGTTGAGAATGGTCAGCATATGTACTTGAAAATAAAACTGAAACATCCTATGACTCTGAACTGTTCAACACCACTACCACCTCCCCAAAGCCCCAGCTGAGATTTTAAATCATATTATTGAAACACTGGCCTGGACATAGTCACTGTTCATCATTCTAAGAAATTAACTGGAACAACTTTTTCCCCTATCCACAGCCTGAAAGAATGAAATTTAGGATGCCACATTTTAGATGGCTGTCTACAAAATCAGTGTGCCTATAAAAACAATGGACAGAGAGTTAACAGAAACAGATCCTTACCTAGATTTTTCTGACAACTCAGAAAAATAACTTGATATCAGCTCAAACTCTCTGGGCCTTAGTTTCATCATCTGTAAAATGAAAGAGTTGGGTTTACAGTGGCTCTAATCTTTCCTGGTCACAAGGCCCTGCAACATTTGGATGAAAGCCCTAGGATCTCTCCCCACCAAAAAATAGGCATACCTTCAACACTTTCTATGTGACTCTGGAGAGGCAGACCACCACCCCCCTCCCTGAAGCTCATCCATCAACCCCACCTCTATTCTCTATACTGGAAGGTTTCTAAGATCCCATCTAGTTCTAATATTCTGACTGTCCCTTGACTAACAACCTCCCAAAATTAAAAGATCGGGCCATACCCACTGTGAAGCTGTTAACTCTAGGTGTCTACTTGATTAGATTAAGGGATGCCAAGAAACCTGGTAAAGCTATCTTCTTAAGTGTATCCCTGAGGGTGTTTCCAGAAGAGAATGGCATGAGAGCCTGAGTGGACTGGGTGGGAAAGATCCACCCTCAATAGAGGTGGGAAACATCCAATCTACTGGGGGCTCAGATTGAACAAAAAAACAGAGAAAAAAGGCAAACCGCTCTATCCACTGGAGCTGAGATACACTCTTTGCTCCTGTCCATGGACATCAGAGCTCGAGACTCTTTGGCTTTGGGTTTCAGGACTTCCAGCAAGGACACAATTGGCTTCCCTGGTTTTGAGGCCTTTGGACTTGGACTAAGCCACATTCTTTGCACCCAGTTTGAAGACGGCCTATGGTGGGACTTCTCTTCACAATCGTGTGAGCTGATCCCTCTAATAAATCCCCTCTCATATATTTATAACATATCCTATTGATTCTGTCTCCCTGGAGAACCCTGATTAATACACCCACTATTGTCAGAGCCTGGCTATGACAAGAAACAAGTACATTTCAAAGAGAACTAAGAAATGCCCTATATGTGACATCTTATCCAATTTCAATTTTTTTTTTTTTTTAAATCAACTACTTTATATGTGGCTCTCCAAAACAAAGAAACATAACTGTGCCTTCGTGGTCATCTCTTCCAGATCCCTATCTGAGAGACTGTGCTTCTATAATGTCCGTTTGGACCCCGGTTCTTTAAGCTTGACTATTTCTACCTGTAGCCCTTGAAAGCCAACCCTACCAGAAGGAATGCCCCCTTTCCAGAACAGTAATAATTCCACAAGATGTGGGTACCTCTCCAGGGAGATTCAACCCATAAAATGAGCCAAACCAATGAGATTTCTCTCTCAATAATTTGAATTAAGAAACTAGAGTAAAATGGTGGAAATGTATAAACAAGACTACCTACCTAGAGTGTAGACTTTGATTAGCACAATAAATTTTTTTGTAATGAGTATTTTCATCCTTTCCTCTGCCTAAATACAAACTAGCCATAAAGCCAATAATCTCCTAAATATCCCTCAAATATAATCCCTAGAGAAGTGAAGGTCTGATCAGTAGAGCCCTATGATATAAAACTGTTTGCTACATTCCAAGAATTTAAGATTTGACAAGCTATTGATATTATTCATATATCCATCTAATAGAATCTTAATTTTCTTTTAATTCTGAAAAAAGAGGAAAAACTAAGTCAAACTGAACTTTTCCCTAACAGTTTATTAACTACTAAAATACTATAAATACTAAAAATCAAAGGACATAGTTTTTAAAAAATAAGCTTGTAAATGAACACTTATTTATATGAAGGACTGCAGAATACAGCACACAACTTATACAGCCAATAATGAATATTACAATTCTTGGTCAAAATTCATTTTCTATTTCTGAAAGCTATTTAAGTCACCTGAACGTGATAAAAATCAAGCCATGTTCTTCTTTCCTTCCCAATAAATCCCTTAGAATCAGAAACATCAGCAACATTAAACAATACAAATGAATTTTCAATTTGCATTTAAACTTAATCATGACTTAAACAGAAGGAATACAGCTTAATTTTTCAGAGGTAGATTGAACCCAGAGGAATATGTTGTTTAAAAAAAACAAACAAAAACAAAACTCAATTTGACTAGCAAAATGAAAAGCATGTCAAAAGGGAAAAACTTGGCATAGAAAAAGCAGCTGAAGGCAAAGAGAAATTTAAAAATACAGCCTGAGGTCTGGTCTGAAGGTGATGAAAGACTGGGTACTTTTTCTCTGTACAACAATAAATTACTGAAGACCACCTCTCACCAAAATCCTGCAAATATCTATTTTACTTAGTTTCAGTTTTAGATTCTCACTCCTTTTAATTTCTTTTGCTACCATAAATTTTACATATGACTGAAATGTTAAAGAAATTTCTTTAAATAGAAGATATATGTGGGCATCGTAATACAGTCTCACATATCACAGGGACACAGCAATAGCTTCAACAGATAATGCCTCAAAAGTAAGAGATGTTCCACACAGACTTCCTGAAGTCAGCACTCCTGGAAGTTCAAACAGTCTCATTTTCTAAGAAAATATGCTTCCCCTGACATTTTATGGGAAGCAAACAAAAACATATCAAGTGGATTTTTTTTAAGTCTATCCTATAAGTACTTTTTACATTTGACTCTACAATATCAGATAACTGACTCAACCAAAAACCATTTCTAGAATGCAGATCTAGAATGCAGATCTGAGCATATGTCAGCTATCTATATTTTTTAAACATTCAGTCCACTGCAAGAGAAATTAAATGGCACATGTTCTGAAACTCACATTTACATGATGGTTTACGTTCATTGGTTCAATTTAGATTTAAGGGATGGTGCCTCCTCTTCCCAGTTGTCAGCTGTATGAACAATAACAACATAGAAACCATAGCAAAAAATACTCCAAGGTATTATTATTACCATGCCCATCCTAAACTCCCAGAAGAAAAACACCAGGTGTTGTAAGAAACAGTGAAATACAATTCAGAACCAGTATTTGACAAAGTGCTCAGCCACTGATTTTGTTTAAATACTCTTCGCATGTATAATTATAGGTAATAACACCATAATTACATCTAATGATTCTTGACGGGGGGAAGAATAAGTCATTTTTAAAAGAAATGGAAAATTTCAAACCTAGACCAAAGTAGAGAAAATAGTGATCCAGTTCCTGTTACCAATTTGTGGCCATTCCTGTTTCGTCTGTCCCTGCTTACCTCCCCACCTTCCTAGACGTCATTCCATTACATCAGTAAGTTTCTGTATCTCTCACTAAAAGGTAACACCTCTTTTTAAACAGAACCACAATGTCATCATCACATCTCAAGAACTGAATAGTAATTTCTTAATACCAAATATCCAGCCACTGTTTTATTTCCCCAATTGTCCCAAAATATTCTTACTCTGTTTGAACAAATAATGTTCATACATTGCAAGTGATTAATACATGTTTTAAGTCTTTTTTAATCCTGAGGCTCTTCCTCCTTCTTCTTATTCCTTGCAATTTATTTGTTGAAGAAACCATATGAGGATATTTCAAAAGTTCGTGGGAAAACAGGATAACGTGAATCTTTCCAAAATCATGGTGTCATTAAACATGTTCTCATTCTACTGCGTTTCTTGTAAATTGGCAGTTAGATTCAGGTTCCGTTTTTGGGGAGCTAGAGTTATGTCCTCAGTGGTGTTGTCCACTTTCATAAGAATAAAGTACGTAAATGTCTGGTTGCCTCTGTGACATTAGCAGCTATTAACTATCATTGCCTGAATCCATTATTTTATTAGGGTTTGCAAAGTGGAAATATTCTAAATCTATCAATTCTTCATTTATTAGCTAAAACACTGCTATAAAGAGATGTTTCTCATCAGTTATTTCATCATCCTGAGGTGCAATTCCAATTGGAAAGGCAGGATAAATGACTATTTTTCTCTTCAGCACTTTCAAAGTAACAAGTTAATTCCCTAGCATCCTTCAAAGATGATTAATAGGTTGGTTTTTTCTATCATTATGAAGTCATGGATTTAAATATATTTGATGTGTTTCAACCCACTGCAGTTGTTATTCTTACTGATCCTCATACTGTCACATCTGTAGACAGTGAGAGGCTCCCGAATCCTTCCAATACCACCTCATCTAGTCTTTGATAGCTTCCTTGTTTTCTGGTATGACAAGCTGTTTGATTCATGACTTCTATTTTCCACCCCACACCTGGAATCAGCTATTTCTTCCAGAAACCCTAGCTCCTCTTGGTGGACAGAAGTATTTAGAGACCACAATCTGGGCACTAGGAATGCTCATTGCCACTGGACTGATCATTATTTCTAGGCCTTTTTAGTGGAAGAGCAAGCAAATACATTTTAAAAATTTATCATGGGGCCGGTCCGGTGGCACACTGCTACAGTGCGCCACTTGGGAGCGCTGTGGCGCTCCCACCAAGGGTTCGGATCCCACATACAGACCGGTTCCCGCTCACTGGCTGAGCGAGGTGCGGGCGCAACACCGAGGGTTGCGATCCCGTTGCCAGTCCGGTCCAGTACAGGCGCAACACTGAGGGTTGCGATCCGTTGCCGGACATGAAAAAAGACAAAAAGGAAAAAAAAAAAATTTATCATGAGTGAACAGTACATCTGATAGGGGTTAATTGCCAAAATACATAAGGAGCTAATACAACTCAATACCAAAAATACAAATAACCTGATTTAAAAATGGACAAGGACCTAAAAAGACACTTCTCAAAATAAGGAATTCGAATGGCTAACAGGTACATGAAATGGAGCTCAACATCTCTAATCATCAAGGAGATGCAAATCAAAACTACCATGAGATATCATCTCACACGTTAGGACAATTATTACCAAAAAGACAAGAGATAAGTGTTAGAGACAATGTAGAGAAAACTAAACCCTGGTACACTGTTGGTGGGAATGTAAATTAGTACACCATTATGAAAAACAGTATAGATGCTCCTCAAAAAATTAAAAATAGAACTACCATATGTTTCAGCTATCCCACTTCTGGGTATACATCCAAAGTAACTGCAGGATCACAGAGAGATACCTGCACTCCTGCGTTCACTGCAGCATAATTCACAATAGCCAAGATATAGAAACACCCTAAGTTTCCATAAACACCTGTCAACAGATGACTGGATAAAGAAATTGAGATATATATATATGTATGGTGAAATATTATTCAGCCTTTAAAAAGGTGATTTTGCCACTTGTGATAATATAGATGAACCAAGAAGACACTATGCTAAGTGAAATAAGCCAGACACAATGATAAATACTGCATGATTTATCTTATATGTGGAATTTTTAAAAAAAGGAGCTGAATACAAATAAAAAGAGGACAGAATGGGGGTGGGAGAATAAGGAGATCTAGGTCTGAGGGACTAAGCTGCGGTTAGGAAGGATGAGTAAGTCTAGAGATCAAACGCACAGCGTGAGGACTGCAGTTAGGAAGGCCATCAGCCCTCCGAATCCGCGGGCTCGCCTCTGCGCAGACGGGAATGCAGTGAGGCCCACCATGGTTGCGGCTGGACTGAACACATACACACTTTTTTCCTTGTCATCATTCCCTAAACAATACTGTGTAACAACTGTTTACATTGCATTTACGTTGTGTTAGGTGTTAGTAATCTAGAGAGGATTTAAAACATGCAGGAGGATATGCGTGGGTTTATGCAAACATCATGCCATTTCACATCAGCGTTTTTTCGTATCCACAGGCAGTCCTGGAACCAATCCCCTGCAGATACCAAGGATCAACTGGATTATACTGCACACTGGAAATCTGCTGAGAGTCGATCTTCGGTAGTCTTATTACACACACACACACACAAAAAAAAAACATAACTGTGAGATGATGGATATGTTAANATACCAAGGATCAACTGGATTATACTGCACACTGGAAATCTGCTGAGAGTCGATCTTCGGTAGTCTTATTACACACACACACACACAAAAAAAAAACATAACTGTGAGATGATGGATATGTTAACTGGCTTCATACAGTAATTTCACTATGCATATGTAACATCAAAACCATGTTGTACACCTGAAATATATACAATAAAAAATTTTTTTAAACCATCATGTATTCACACTGATAATACTGACTATAAGACTATATAAGACTACGAGATTCTTAACTTCCATCAATCTTACCTTGTTGCATCTCCTTTCATAAGCTAACAAAAAAATGCCAGTTGTGAATGACAGCAAAATAGCTGTTTGTTTTATCCCATATGCATACGTAACAGTCCCAGAACAATGATACTAACACTATTACCAACAGTATGATTAATAAAAGCATCTGGAACTTTTTGGGGCAGTTTTTTGTCCTTAGGGATACACTGTACAACAAAAATACTGTGCTTCAAGTCATGTGGCACAGTCCACTCAACATGGTTATGCCACTTCCTCAATACAGTTCTCTGCGTTTACTTCATTTTGCTTTTGCTTTTGAAGAATTTTTAAATTTTAATTTTGCTCTGTAATTATGTAAGACATATACTTAGTTCCAAAATCAAAACTACAAAACAAGGTGCGTGTCTCCACCACCTTCGCTTCTCCAACTAATCTCTTTTTTTCAGTTTCTGTTTTTTCTGTGTAACACTTTTTAACATAAACTTCCTCTCAGCAATCAACACACTGACCACACCCTCTTTGAAACACCCTCCTCTATTGGTTTCCATGACATCACACCTTCCAGGTTTTCCTCAACTCTCTCTGGCTTTTAATTCTTACTTCAATTGTTCCCCTTCTCCCAAATCCCTGCCTAGAGAGAAAAAAAAGTGTCCACAAACATGACAATTTTCAGTTTCACTAGTAATCAAAGAACTGCAAATTGAAACAAAAGGATAATATTTTCATTATTAATCATAATCAAATGATTAAATATCTTCACTTTAATCATTTAACCTAAGAGATTAACAAGTTTTAAGAAAGGATAATACCATTTAATACAAGTATGAGAAAAATATCAATATACATTATATGAGTTTACTTCAAAAAGTTCATGGAAAATAGAATTGAAAGATAATACAAATCTTTCCATGCACTTTTTGAAGTACCCTCATACTACCTTTTTAAAGGACAATATAGCAATATATATCTCCAGCATCTTAAAAAAGTATCTACTCTTTGTCCCCACAATTGAACTACTAGGAAATTATCCTAAGAGAAGGATCAAAGAAGTATGCAAAGACTTATGTGAAGGTGTAATCAAAGTATGGTTTACAGCTCCACCTTAAACAAGTGAATGGAAACATTCCTATGTCCAACAGAAAATTAGTTAAATTTTCGTATACCCATACAATATGAAATCACTTTTTTAAATTCCAGATTTTCTGATATGGAAAAATGCTTAAGATATACTAAGTGGAAAAAAAACTAGATGACTAAATCATCTCTTATGAATCGCATCTTGGTTTTATAAAAAGTGCATACATGTACACAAAGTCAAGAAGCCTACCAACAATTCCACAGTGATGTTACCTACAGGTCATGGATATATACAAGTGATTTTTATTTTTATATTTTAATTTTCTGAAATTTTAACAATAATGACATATTACTTTTATAATAAAAACATATTTACCTTTTTTAAAAATATATAATTTCCATGCTTATAATGTTCTGGCACACAGACAAGAAATCTAACCATCTTCTTAAAGCAAAATGATTTCTTAGGACAATCTCAGTACTTCTCTTAGACACAACTTTGGCTAATCTGCAGGTGGAGGGGGCATGAATTTCTCTGTAGTATATGTCCTGATCATATGTGCCATACTAAAAACACAACACAGGAAAGCTACACCCCAGACACTATTTGTAACTGCAATCTCAATGTCATTACCACCAAAGACCTATCAAAAGCTAGGTTTAGGGATCATGGCCTGCAGAAATAATCCACCTTTTCTTCTCTATTCTGCATCTAGATTAGGCCAGATCAGCTAAGAAGCAATTTTGACCTCATATCTTATTTCCCCAACTACCACAATCACTGGGTATAAATCCTAGCACTCCCACTCTCCCAAAGACTTGTTTTTATTGAATTAACTTCCATGAAATTCTATCAGCCTATATCGTAGAGTATAATAAATGTGCCTATGAAATGCATCATCGCGTCTACTGTAAACATGAAGTATACTTGTTATATTGCCACCTCCTAAAATTACCCATGGGAGGAATTCCTGCTTGGGCTTAGCACTAGAAGTCTATGGTGACTTTTAACATTGGACATACATGCACCTGAGAATCTGATGAAAGCTATGACTCCATATACACCCTCTAGACTTTGCATACAATTTCAGGGAGTTCAGAGACATCTTCCCTGACTCCAGGTTAAGAATCCCCATTTCATGGGTCAAGTGTCCTCACCAGTTTCCTTTTCACATAGGCTGCAAGAAGGTTTAACTTCCAATTTAATGTCTGCTTTCAACAAATACACAGTTCATTTTGAATTGCTTGTTGCAATAGTTGCATACCCAGTTCCAGTTTATAACCCTGTACTAAGTTCTGCCCCAAACTGGGCTGCAAGAAGGTTTAACTTCCAATTTAATGTCTGCTTTCAACAAATACACAGTTCATTTTGAATTGCATGTTGCAATAGTTGCATACCCAGTTCCAGTTTATAACCCTGTACTAAGTTCTGCCCCAAACTTTCCATTTGTTGTTTTGCTGAAGTTCACATATACAGGAAAACTGATTTTTTTGCAACCAAAGTAGGAAGAGTATAAATAATAAAACACAATGCAATGCCAATTCCAAAACTTAGTGTGATAGTCATTAGTGTGATTGACCAAACATTTCTGGTTCTCTCCTTTTCCAGGCACTTGACAGAATTGTCTGCAACAAGTACCCAAATTCTAGCAAATGAGTTGTGAACTGAAGTGATGTGTCACTTCCAGGCCAGCACATGGAAGTGCTGATAGAAACCTTCCAAGCTCTTTTCCGCTGGCATGGTTAACAGCAAGGATGGAAACGGTGGCTGCTCAGGGAGTCTGGGTTCCCTGTGGACCCACGATGGACAGGTAGCATGATGCTATTTTTAGCCAGGAAGATTTGGTGATATTTGTGTCTGCATTATAACCTAGCTTAACTGGACTCATGTATCTGATGTGCAAAAATGAAAAGCTATAGACCTCTGTCACTTCTGAACTAAGACCTAAAGCTTTTCAAAGAGAATACTAGGATGGCAGAGATTGCATCTGGTGACAGGCTTGGAGTTTTCAGCATGTCTGGCCACATCTGGAACCTCCGTGGGGCAGTACCACCAGGGTCCTGCTGACAGTGATCACTGCACAGCACTGTCCTGGGACGGCAGCAGAGGGCTCCTGCTGGGTTTCAGAACGGTGGCCCAGCTGGGCTGCACAGGGTAACTGGGATAGAGCTGCCTCCATCACAGGGCCCTTCCCCAGCCCTGCCCTGTGTACTCACAAGGCCCCTGGGAAAGGCAGCTGCAACAGGGGTAAACAATTTCCAGTGCTCATCACTGGGAAGACAACATTGAATTTGTTTCAGTATTCGCTGAGGGCCTATTATGATTATTTTTTCTCTCATTGTGTCCCAAAATGCACCTAAAGCAGTTCACAAAAATGTGAGCATTTTTTCTACAAGGGAAGAAATCAGGGGAAAAAGAATAGGAATTTTCAAAAATGTAAAGAAGATACGGCCAAGACTGAGTTTGATTTTTTTTCCAATCAAAACAAAA
>NW_007727088.1:362292-367258 GCF_000696425.1 Galeopterus variegatus
CAAAAATGTAAAGAAGATACGGCCAAGACTGAGTTTGATTTTTTTTCCAATCAAAACAAAACAAAACAACATATAATTTGAAGTTCTAGGCACTACAGCTAGACCACAAGTTAGGCTTTCTAGCACAGTCATAAGCAACAGGAGGAAGAAGCCAGATCAGTTACATGAAAAAACAAACTGGTTGCTCTAGAGCAACACTACTCCTTTCAGTACTGGGAGCGGGGGGGAAATTTCTCCCCTGTGTCCTCATAATGAGGCAACTGTGTAACACGATCCTTGAGGTACATAAGGGTTTCACAGGGATTTTTCTCGGGAGCGTGCCCCAGTGTAAGCTCACAGCCTCGCACCAAAGCACCATTCAGAAGCACCAAGTCTAAGAGGTCTAAAACCAGGTTTTCAGGAACTCAGCTGTCTGGTGGGCTGAACAGATCCAGCAACAAATTTTAGAATATCAAAAAGAATTGGATGACATGCATATATTAAAAAAAAATAAATTAAAAAACAAACAGAGGCAACTTGGTTAGAAAACAAAAAAGTTTACCCCAGCAAACACTTTAGGAAAGTGCTTGAATTCTATGAAACTGTATTTAAAAGATTTTAATTTAAAAAAATCTAACATTCTCAGCAACAGAATCCAATAGGATGCCAGAAGGATCTTTGCAAACATCTAACTGAGAATGCTACACAAATGGGTATATAATAAATAGGACCAAGTGATGTGAAAATAATGCATGGTGATGATAAAATATGTTTCAAGAACATTTTAATTAAATGATGCTCCCGATCTGGTGTTAAATGAGTGAATGGCCACGAATTCCTGGCTGTACACCCTATAAAGTACCTAATACTAATACTTCAATTGCCAGTCAAGTACAATCCCAGATGTTTTACATCTCATCCAAGATGGAGGTGGCAGCTCTAAGAAACCTATTCCTGAAAAGAAGGCATTCTCATCTTTGTAAAAGTCAGTTGAGGAAATACCTGCAAGCATGGCCAGATTTTCCTCAAAAAATAACTTGCAGGCCTTTTCTGATACAAAGACAAATTAACAACCATGGCCACAGAATTGGGCTTCTCAAACTGATGTACTTGCACCCCAAGGAGTATGTGATTGGTGGCGTGTAAGCCTTGTAAAGATGGCATATCCTTCTAAAGCATACCTTTTACAGTGGTAAGTAGTCATTTAAATTCAGGACAGCTTAATAGACTACAAAGAAAATTAGTATAAATTATTGGTTAATGAACAGAAAAAATTCAAGCTCGTTTGTACTAAAACAAATGTGTTTGTGTGTGTATAAAACACTTGATTTTACACTTACCAACAATACCTGAATTGTATAAGAAATTCTTCCACATATCAAGGGTAGGATAATTTTTAGCCTGAAAAATATTTTATACTGAGTATCACCAAGCACCTATCTCAGCCATAACACACACACACACACACACACACAGAGCCCACTTCACCAAAATAAGCTAAGCAACAGAACTGTTAAATAAACTACATGGATAAACCGGAAAAGAGATTGTTAGGCTGCAGACAATGTGCATAGGGTGTTAGGTATAAGCCAGATAAATGCTGGGAAGTGTAATGACTAATAACCTCCATCTGCTGAACAAATACCACATGAGACAGACACTGCCAACCCCATTTCACAGTTGGGGATTGTAGCCCAGATCACTCTGTTCCAAAGCCCCTGCTCAACCACTAATATCATCAGTATTTGTACTAGTAATATTAATGGCATCATTAGGATTGACATTTTTAAATTATTCCCATGATTTCTACCACCCCATTAGAGACACTTTACAAAAGAATGAATGGAAAACACTAAGGAAATAATTCTCCATTACTTCCAACAACTGTCTTTAGAAAGTGAGACCAGTAGAGCTGTCAACAGGAGCACAGCTAAGCCTCAAACCTGCCTGCTTCTCAACAGATGCCTAGGAAGCCCAAGTTGACCACTTAAAAGTAAGACAATGGTCACAAATATCTTATGATAAAATAACAGAACTCTAATCAGAGGGAAGAGGCAGTAAGTCTCCCCAGGGTGGAGGGAATTGACGGACGTGCTGTCATTTTGACTCTATGTGGGTTCTATGTGAGGAACTCAGGAAACATATTAAAAATCAAACCATAAAACATATCCATCAGACAAAGCATGAACACCTCTCCAGAAGGAAGATAACCATATGGAAATCACATCCACCTCCAGAGTCTGCTTCTGAAGACAACAGGGTAGGAGAGCATGGAGGGTGTTCATTTTGAAAACACTCTCCAGGTATGCACCACTTCTTCAAAATCTATTTGCCCATCAGAATATCCAAAGCTATCACGTCACTCTCAAGGCCAGGCTTTTGCGAACACCTGAGCCAGGTATATACTCCTTCCTACCTCTCCTTCCTAATCTGTAGCATGCCCTGGCCTGGTCATCCCCAGCCCTGTGGTTATGGTAACAGAGACCAAAGGTTCTTAAACTATGCAATTCTTCATATAAGATATCCAGAAGTTATGTGTGCCCTCTGAATAGAAATAATCATTACTGCCTTGGGGGAAGGAATTCTGTGGATCTCCTAAGTCAAACCTACAATTTTGTGAAATAATATCAAGCTGTTAAAAGATAAATGGTTAGCAGACTACAAAGAAAATTAATAAAAATTATTGGCTAGCAAACAGAAAAAATTGTTTGTACTGAAAGAAATACATATTTTAAAACTACACTTCATTTCACGCAAAATTAACAATATTTTTTTAAGTTGCATTACACATTGCAGTGAGTGGTAATGAAATTGTCACACTCAAACTTTGTAGGATGGATTGATACATACACCCATTTTAGAAAATCAGTTTGAAAATACCTATCAGAGCCACCAGAGTGCTGAGAGCATCCCAACAAAAAAAAAAGTCCATCAATACAACTGTAGGAGGATCAATACAATATGGTCCAGATACACAGCTTTGTGGAGGCTAGACTTAATTCAAGATAGGTTTTAGAAATTATAGAGGAACATATATACTACGTGTCCTTCAGGCAACCTTCTATACATCGTTTCCCTGTTTAGGTCAGGGAATTTGGTTACAAGAATTTCAAACCACATGAGCCTCCTTGGGAGGAATTTAGTAAAAGTTAAATATGGGCATCTCCCAAAGTTTAAATGCAATAAGGAGAACTGGGCATCAAGAATTCAAATCATAAGTTACACACCACCAAGAATCAAAACAACAGCTCTAAATTTCCCTTGCACACTCTGGAGCTACTGGTGTCTATCTTTGCCCCACTTCTACTTTATTCTCCTCCACTGCTGAGTCTAATTTCTCTGCTCATTCACCTGCTTGCAAGTGACCTCTCCAAAGCTGCCCTCAAACGGTGGCCTTAATCTCCAAGTTCTCATGACCTTTCCACTCAGCTCTCTAACAACTCTCTGTATCTAAATTCCGAATACTCTAAAGAAACAATGTGATCATTCTTCCTGGGGACAGCTGGCCAGGCTGGTCCAATCAGCTGTGGGGCAAGATCACATGGGAAACAAAGTTACCTACCCCTTGCAGAATATGGGAAGGAATGACTGACTAGGAAAGGAGAACGGGCCAGGAGGAAATGATAGGCATCTCTGCTAGAGTCTCTCAATCAGGGTTTCTCAGAGATATTGAATAGCACTGCACTTAGAATTACTCTTTGACCTGGGATTCTGCTTACAAGAATTTTTTTCAGAAATTTAGATTAGTTTCCTAGGGCTGACACAAAGTACCAAAAAAACAGTGGCTTAAACCTCAGAAACTTATTGCCCGAAAGTTCTGGAGACTAGAACTAAGAGATCAAGGTGTTGACAGGACTATGCTCCCTCCAAAAACAACAGGGAAGGATCTGTTCCAGGCCTCTCTCCCAGCTTCTGGTGATTCTTTGGTTTGTGGCAACAACTCCAATCTTCACATGATGTTCTTCCTATGTGCATGTCTGTGTCCAAATGTCCCCTTTTTTAAGGACACCAGTCATACTGGCTTAGGATACCACCCTACCTCAGTACGATCTCATCTAAACTAATTATATCAGCAATGATTCTATTACTAAATAAGGTCACATTCTGAGATCCTAGGGGTTAGGACTTCAACATGAATTTTAGGCCATGACACCTAGATTCTGCTTATGGATTTTTTTTCCCAAAAAAATAAAGTAAAATTTTATGCAAAGTTTCAGTACATTATTGTTTGTAATGAAAAGTCAGAATCAAGTGACTGATAGAACACTTTCAAATATCTCTCCAAGACATGCAACACAGCTTCTAAGAGCGTGGGGTCTCCAATTGGACTGCCTAGGATCAGTCCAAATCCCAGCTCTACCAGTTATTATTGTAGATTTTTTTCAAGGATTATATAAATTAATACAAAAAAATCCCATCACAACACTATATAAGGAGTCTGAAATATTAAATCATGTAAAATACAAAATCTTGTTATTGTGAAGTTATACATAGGACAAGCTTTTGCCATTAGCCTGGCTCTGTAACAACCAACAATCACCAATAGCTTTATATCCAAAGTTACAATATTTGGGGGTGTATTATTGGGGAGTTTACTGTACACGCAAAGCACTTAGAGTACTGCCTAGAACATAAAAGCCTCCTAACTTTGGTCTTTCACAGTTCTCAGTGACACTTGGTCCTCTGGTGGCTCCTTTCCTCCACGTGTGTAAGTGTCTTATGTCCTCAGCAAGATCGCATATTGAAAGACGAGACTCAGATTTAGACATAAAAGCAAATAAAAAACATGGAAACCCCAATTCCAGAATTTCTTTTTTATTTTAGACCCCCATCACGGCCTTATATGTAATAATTCCTTACCCCTCATTTAGAAATTACCAGCAGGGCCGGCCCGGTGGCGCACTGGAGAGTGTGCCGCTTAGGAGCGCGGCGGCGCTCCCACCGAGGGTTCGGATCCCATGTGGAGACCGATTCCCGCTCACTGGCT
>NW_007727088.1:367807-418826 GCF_000696425.1 Galeopterus variegatus
GAGGGTTGCGATCCCGTTACCGGTCAGTAAAAAAGACAAAAAGGAAAAAAAAAATAGAAATTCCCACCAAGATCACCTTTCTAGAACACAGCTAAAGGACCAGAAGTAACCAAATAAACAAAAAGTCAGTTAAGTCCATTTATTACCATTCATAGAGTTTATTCATAGAAGAGGTTCTTAGGCTCTTACTGACAGCCTATTGTTGTTTGACCCATAATTCTAACTAATTTGATCACCTGGTTTCCACATCCATGACAGATGAGAAGCAGCAAATTAAAACAGAAAAATGGGGGCTACAACACAAAAACTATAAAAGTGAGATAGAATCCAAAGCCCAGCAGTCTGAGGGCACTCGGGAAAAGGACAAACAGCAGGCTTCCCAGTTGCTCCCGAATGCAACACCTTTATGGGCAAGCTCAACACTATGTCTGTAACGCTAGCCCTGCACCAGTATGAAACAATCTAACGATACAGAAATCTATAAGGCAGCTGAGATTCAGAGAGATTGCTCAACAGAACCACTTTTTTTTTTTTAAAGTTCGTATGTTCTCTGCTGAGATAAACTCCGAGCTATGTGAGAATACTGAGATAGAGGAATAATCTTTTCTCAGAGAGCTCCAGTTAGTCCAAGTTTAATGATACAA
Organism: Galeopterus variegatus; assembly: GCF_000696425.1. Lineage (NCBI taxonomy): Eukaryota > Metazoa > Chordata > Mammalia > Dermoptera > Cynocephalidae > Galeopterus > Galeopterus variegatus. The sequence continues at coordinate 368,452 of NW_007727088.1, forward strand.
ACTGGGATGAAAACTAGTTGATGAGATTTGCCAGGTACAGTCTTACAGAATCTCTAGAGAAAATGGCATAAAACACAAATAGTTTAAATTTCGATACATACTTTAGGGTGCTAATAAATTTATCACCTATATTAAACTCCCCTCAGAACTTTGTTTATGCTGTTTATAACAAAGTCTCTTTTTCAAGGTAGAACAGGGATAATCTTCAGTCTAGATACTACCCAAACCAATACCCAAAGTAACAAAATCCAAATTATTACTATTCCCCACTGCATTTGTAGAGTCATTGTACTTTTCCTAAGTATACACACAATGAACACAGGATGCAGATTTAGCATGATAATGCTGGAGAGTAAAAGTGATCAAGTTTTAGAGGCTTTATCAACTCTTTACAAAGAGTATATCCTTTGCTATCTCTGCGTTCTGATGGCCACAGTTTGCAGCATCTTTGGGCAGTGGTCCTCAGCCGTGGCTGCACACTGGAATCACCTGGTGAACTTCAGTTATACACAGGCCCCATCCCAGGAAGTCAGATTTCATTAGTCTGAAGTGGGACCAGGGATTTTTTCCCCCAAGACTCTCAAATGATTCTATTGTGTAATCGCGGTTGAGAACCACTGCCCTATATGGTTCTTTCTTATCAATAAAGATCAGATCTAATGAATTAAAAAGAGGTTTTAAACCCTCTACCCCATTCTGAAAAAGTCCACCACTCCATCTTTGTTACTTGCTGGCTAATAAATAGTTAGTTAACTCAAATATCTCAAAGTTTCAAAATAAAAACACATTCCTATTCTAATGTAGAAATTAACTACTCACAGGCAATCTTTACAGTTCATTAAAATCATTAAGCACTAGCTTTTTTTTCTTTTTTAATTGAAACACAGTTGATTGTACATATCTGTGGGAAGTTGAATATCAATACCTGTGTGCAATATGTGATGCTCAAATCAGGAAATTAGTATATTCAACATTACATAATGTAATTGTTTTTCATGGCCCTTTACCTATACCTCCCTTACTTCCCCCTCCCGCTTTCCCACCTCTGGTGACCTCAGTTCTGTTCTCTCCTTTTGAAAGTTCAATGAATTATTGTGATTATTGTATCTTTCATTTGTTTACTTTTTTAGCTCCCACTTATGAGTGACGACATGCAGTATTTCTCTTTCTGTGCCTGGCTATTTCACTTAATATAATTTTCTCTAAGTTCATCCATGTTGCTGCCAATGACAGAATTTCATTCTTTTTTATAGCAGAGTAGTATTCCATTGTGTATATTACAACATTTTCCTTATCCAGTCATCCATCAATGCACATTTAGGTTGGTTACAACTCTTAGCTATTGTAAATAGAGCTGAGATAAACATGGGAGTACAGGTATTCCTTTGACATGATGATTTCCAATTCTCTGGATATATCCCCAGCAGGATTGCTGGATCATATGGCAGTTCTATCTGTTGTTGAGAAACCTCCATACTGTTTTCCATAACGGTTGCACCAATTTACAATCCCACCAACAGTGTAAGAAGGTTTCCCTTTCTCTACATCATCATCAGCATTTGTCATTCTCTGTCTTTTTGATAATGGCCAGTCTAACTGGGATGGGATGATATCTCAGTGTGGCTTTGATTTGCAATTTCCTGATGTTGAGTATTGTTGAGCATTTTTTCATGTATCTGTTGGCCATTTGTATATCTTCCTTTGAGATATGTGTATTCAGCTCCTTTGCTCATTTTTTTAATTGGGTTATTTATGTTTTTACTATTAAGTTGTTTTAGTTCCCTATATATTCTGGACATTAATCCTTTGTCAGATGCATACCTTGAAAATATTTTCTCCCACTCTGTAGGTTCTTTTCTCTCTGTTAATTATTCCTTCTGCTGAAGCACTGGCTTTTTAATAAGTTGTTTTAATATTAGTCCACACATTCTCATTCTTGAACCAGCTCCCAGCAGCCAGGGACAATGAGCAGAAAATTCTTTGTGGTCTGACAATATCTCAAAGTGTTCCACTAAATATTGAGTTATACCGAAGAAAACAAATGGAACACAGGCTGACAGCACTTGCTGTCTACACTGTAGAACACACTCAAGCTATTTGAAATTCTTTCACTGAGATAAATGGAGATACGTATGAGCGCATGTGAAAATGGTTCATAACATTAAATATGAAACACTCTAAGTAATGTGCTAAAACTTGAACAGAGTCAGACAGCTGGGACTGGAAAGAAAAAGGCTTGCAAAGAGCAAGGCCGATCCACATCAGTGTGTGTCCAAGCTCTGCCAGGCTCATTGAAGAGCTACCTGCACAAGGATCATATGCAGGATACCACTGGAAATGTGTTTACTCCAACCTTCACCTTTTCTAGTTTGCTGTAAAACCAGCAGTATCAAAACCAGAATTTATAACGGGCCCTCCTCAGGAATCTGAGTGCAAGGAGAACATGTTTTATATGCTAAGTAAGTTTTCTTTATCTCAAGGGATTCCAGTAAGAATCCCAGCCCTCCCTTGCTGGTGCTGGTGACCCTCCACACAGGTAGACCACTAGGCTTCTTAATTTCCAAAACATGGTGTCAGCATGCACTCTCTCCCCCCAACTTTCAAAGTACATGGAGATGACCTTCAATGGACAACATCAATTATATGTATGCAGGCTTTCTCCCCAAAATCACAGGATTGTTTGGGTCCCTAACATAATCATGCTTTTAGCATGACTCCTCAATGTAAGATACAATTCTACATAAGCCTGGAATATCTATTGTAGGATTATTGTTGAGGACATTGTACATTGATCATTCAACATCTCCACTGTAGTGGGAAAATTTCTCAGACCTCAACCAAGAAAAGCTCTGCCTCTCCTGGGTTTGTTTCTGTATTCAGAACACTGAATCACACAACAGCCATGTTTCCTTCTTTGTATAGGCTGCTATAATGCTATGAAATTCAGAACCAAGTTTTGGCCCTCTTCAAGCAACAATAGAGAACCTGATCTCATACATTCTTACACACTAACTGCACCATGACTTTTTCTTACCCCTCCCCCTTTAATTTTCCCTTTCAGCCAACTTCCTGATCTATTAATGTTATCCTCTAAGCACAGGTAGAAATTCTCTGTAAGATCTATCAGAAGGAATTCAAGCTGACCATGTTAGATGAAATAATTGTAAATAATCAACTTGTGATTTTGGCTACACAGACACACACTAACTGCACCATGACTTTTTCTTACCCCTCCCCCTTTAATTTTCCCTTTCAGCCAATTTCCTGATCTATTAATGTTATCCTCTAAGCACAGGTAGAAATTCTCTGTAAGATCTATCAGAAGGAATTCAAGCTGACCGTGTTAGATGAAATAATTGTAAATAATCAACTTGTGATTTTGGCTACACAGATAAGCAACAATTTTCTCCTGTATCTTTCTGATCTATTGACAAGATCCCTCTTCATTTCACAGCTCTGTGGCCTACAAAAAAAAAAGGGGGGGGGGGAAGCAAGTACAAGGGGTACTGGGCCCAGAGAAACTAAAGGGCATTTAATAAATCTGTCCAAACTTCCAGCAAATCTGAAAGAGCAGGGTGTGAACCCACTGAAACTGTGGTGACAATAAGCAAGACCTCAAAGTCACATGACTGAACTGGGAAAGACCAATGAAAACTTTATAAAAGAAGCCTTATGTCTTCCTATTTCAGCTTTTGAACAGATAAGCTCTGAATTTTATTACAGAAAGTTGTTTTTTCCTTTATCTAATGATACTAAAATAATAATGATGATGATAAATGGTTAGAATAAAAAATGTCAGTCATTAATACAAAAAAAAAAAAAGGGGGGGGGGGGGGAAGCAAGTACAAGTGGTACTGTGCCCAGAGAAACTAAAGGGCATTTAATAAATCTGTCCAAACTTCCAGCAAATCTGAAAGAGCAGGGTGTGAACCCACTGAAACTGTGGTGACAATAAGCAAGACCTCAAAGTCACATGACTGAACTGGGAAAGACCAATGAAAACTTTGTAAAAGAAGCCTTATGTCTTCCTATTTCAGCTTTTGAACAGATAAGCTCTGAATTTTATTACAGAAAGTTGTTTTTTCCTTTATCTAATGATACTAAAATAATAATGATGATGATAAATGGTTAGAATAAAAAATGTCAGTCATTAATACAGGTCACAGTTGCCCAAACTGCATATGCTGTTTAATTTAGAGCCATTGACCTAAAAATTCTCTCTCATGAACACTGTTCTAACCCAAGTCATCAATGACTTCTACACTGGTAAAGATTCACTTCTCAGTCTCATCGTCCCTGACTTTTCAGCAGCATTGGACATGGTTGATCACATCCTCCTCAAAACGCCATCTTTTCTTGACTTCTAGGACACCACCGATTTTCCTCTTAAATCTCCTATCTTTGGCCACTCGACCTATTCTCCTTCGCTAGTTGCTTCTTATCTCCCTGACCTGTAAACTCCAAAGCACCCCCAGACATTGGTTCTCTTCATCTATGTTAAGTACCCCAATGATCCCATTGGTACCCCAGCTTTATCTACCAGTGAAGACTCCCCAAATGTATTTCTCTAGCCTGGGTGTCCTTCCTGACCTACATACTCATTTATCCGACTTCCTCCTTCACATCTCCACTTGGATGTCTAATAGAAATCTCAACCGTGAGCTGGCCAGTTGGCTCACCTGGTAGAGGATGGTGCTGATAACGCCAAGGTCAAGTGGCTCTCCGTACCAGCCAGCCGCCGCTGCCCCCCACCACCCCCGCCACCAAAAAAATCTCAACCCCCTTCCCAAAATAGCATAGTAGGAACTTAACTCAATACAGGCCATATGTGAAAAACCCATAGCTAACATCCTGCAAGATCTGCAACAAAGCAAGGATGCCTTTTATGTGCTAGGTAGTACTCTAGTGCTTTGCATGTATAATAAACCCCCCCAGTAACACTATTCATTTTGTTGTTTCCTTTGCTATAGAGAACCTTTTAAGTTTGATGTAATCCCATATATATTTTGGCTTATATATATTTGCACATATACTCGTGCTTTTAGTGTCATATCCAAAAAATTATTGCCAAGAACAAGGTCAAGAAGGTTTTCCCTATGTTTTCTTCTGGGAGTTGATTCTTGTATGGTAGGAGATAGGGGTGCAATTTCATTCTTTTGCATGTGGATATCCAGTTGTCCCAACACCATTTGCTGAAGGCTATCCTTTCCCCACTGTGTTCTTAACACCCTTGTCCAAAGATCAGTTGGCCATAAACAAGTGTGTTTATTTCTGGGTTCTCTATTCTAGTCCATTGGTCTGTATGTCTGTTTTTATGCCTGTACCATACTGTTGTTATTACTGTAGCTTTGTAATATAATTTGAAGTCAGGAAGTATGATGCCTCCAGCTTTGTTCTCCTTGTTCAAGATTGCTTTGGCTATTCAGGGGTTTTGAGGTTCCATATAAGTTTTAGAATTGCTTTTTCTACTTCTATTTAAAAAAGCCATTAAAATTTTTTGCTTGAAACATAATTGATTATACATATTTGTGGGGAACAAAATCCTATTTGGTGTATGATCCTTCTAATGTGCTATTGAATTGGTTTGCTAGTATTTTATTGAGGATTTTTGCTAGCATTTTACCAGTATTTGTGTATAACATATGATGATCAAATCAAGATAGCTGGCATATTCGTCATTACAAAATGTACTCACTCTTTGTGTCCATTAGCCAATTCTTCCTTAACCCCCCTCTTCCTTTCCCCCGTCTAATAACCATGGGAATTGTACTGAATCTGTATATTGCTTTGGGTAGCATGGACATTTTAACAACATGAATCCCTCCAACCCACGAATATGGGATATATTTCCATTTATCTGTCTTTTAAATTTCCTTCCTTGATGCTTTATAGTTTTCAGTGTACAAGTCTTTCACCTCTTTAATTCCTAAGTATTTTATTATTTTCAATGCTAACATAAATGGGATTTTCTTAATTTCCCTTTCAGATAGTTCACTGTTGATACATAGATATGCCACTGATTTTTGTATCTTCCAACTTTACTGAATTCATTTATTAGTTCTAACAGTTTTCTGTGGAGCCAGTCTTTAGGGTTTTCTACATTATGATCATGACATCTGCAAACAGAGATAATTTTACCTTTTTTGCTCCAATTTGGATTCCTTTTCTTTTTCTTGCCTGATTGCTCTGCTTGAGACTTCCACTACTCTGTTGAATAGAACTGGTGAAAGAGGGCATCCTGCCTTGTTCCTGAGCTTGGAGGAAAAACTCAGTTTTTCCCCACTGATTATGATGGTAGCTGTGGGTTTTTCACATATGGCCTTTATTAAGTTCCTTCTATGCCCATTTCGTTAAGAGTTTTAAATGGTGAAACAATGTTGAATTTTGTCAAATGCTTTTTATGCATCTGTTGAGATGATCTGGTTTTTGTCTTTTATTCTGTTAACATGGTGTATCGCATTGACTGATTTACGTATGTTGAACTATCCTAGCATCCCAGGGACCAAAATCCCATTTGGTCATGGTATATGATCCATATCATGTGATGTTAAATTTGGTTTGCTAGTATTCTGAGGATTTCTGCATCTACAATCATCAGGAATTACCACCTGCAGTTTTCTTTTCTTGTGTTGTCTTTGGCTTTGGAAACAGGGTGATGCTTGCTGGCCTCATAAAATAAGTTTGGGAGTGTTCCATCTTTTATTTTTTGGAAGAGTTTAAAAAGGATTGTTATAAATAAGGCCATGGTTCTTGCCACCAGATTATCAGTTCACACATCTCCCTGTGTCTGTGGGCTTGCTTGGTGATCCACTAGATATCACACAATTTCATTGTTATAAATAAGGCCATGGTTCTTGCCACCAGATTATCAGTTCACACATCTCCCTGTGTTTGTGGGCTTGCTTGGTGATCCACTAGATATCACACAATTTGTTTTGCTAATGTTGTAGATCACTCGAAGAATTTGTATGTGACTTCTTCATTTGCCCTATAAGAGTTCTGGACTCCTAAAAGAGAGGGGACCAACAGTAGCACAAAGCCTGTCATAGCCACAGAGTGAAGGCTACAAACCAATCCCAGCATGCACAGCCAAAGACTACAGCCTTAGGAAGTGGGCACTTAGGGCCAATAGGGCACACACAAATCTAGAAGGTAACATAACCTTGCTTAGCCTGGCATCTCAGTCTGTGTGCTCTATTTAGTCTGGATCCCTGTACAGTGAGATTTCTGGCTATTCTCCTGTCATCTTCACCTCTCCAGTTTTCCAGGCCAAGAGCTTTGGGATCTTTGACTCCTCCAGTTCTCATATCCCATCTCCACTCTGTCAGCAAATCCTGTGGAGTTTATGCTCAATACACATCCAGAACCTGGTTCTTCTTACAACCTCCATTATCAGCCTGGTCCAATCACTACCATCTCACTGCAATACCCTCTTAACTGGCTCTCGGTTTCTACTCCAGCCCCCCTACAGTCTATTATCCATACAGAAGCAAGTGTTTCTGTTAAAAAACACTTCACTCTTCCACTCAAAACTTTCCGGTGGCTACACAATTAACTCACCAAAAAAGGCCTCACAAGGACCTACAAGGTAACATGATGTGGTCTTACCCCTCATTCCCCAGCCTTTACCTCTGATCTCATTTCCTAACAAACACTCTCCCCCTATCACTCACTCTGCTCCAAACACCCTGGTCTTCTTATCATTCCTGAAATCTCCAGCTATGTTCCACCTCGGGGCCTTTGCACTTGTTGTTCCCTCTCTATGGACCGTTTTTCTCCCCAGATATGCACATGGCCAAACATATCATCTTGTTCAGATAGTTACATAAGTCACCTTTGCAGCAAGGCCTTTTCTAACCATGCTGTCAAAAACTGCAACATCCCTTGTCCCCACATCCCAATACTCCATATTCCCTTTCATTGTCTTTTCTCCTTAGGATATGACTACCAGCTAACACAGAGGTCTGCAAACTATGGGCTGTGGGCCAAATCTAGCCCATCATCTGATTCTGTTAATAAAGTTTTGTTGGAACACAGATATACCCATTCACGTATGTATTGTCTATGGATGCTTTTCACGCCACAATGACAGTGGAGTAGTTGAGGCTGAAACCATCTCGCCCACAAAGCCTAGAATATTTACTACCTGACCCTTTACAAAAAAAAAGTTTGTCAACTCCTGCTCTAACACATTGTCTGAGACAATCTCCCCTCTATACAATACAAGCCCCATGAGATCAAGGACTGTATTCCCAGTGCCAATAATACTGCCTGGCGCATAGTAGGTGCACCATAAGTATTTGTTGAGTAGATGGAGGAATGAATGAATTGGTATGGGTTGAGTTGGAAGATCTACGGCATGCTAGTAACTTTAAACCATTTTATCGTGAAATATACAGAAAAATACCTAAACATACAAGTACAATATAATAATTTAGAGTAAACACTCATAACCAATCCCAAGTAAAGAAAAATATGACTAATACCTTTTCAGTCAAAATATTGTGTTTCTCTAAATACCCAAATTGTTGTGCCTTAAAAACTAACGCCACCTTAAGTGACATTACAAGTGGATTAACGTGGCAGCCTAAGACGATGCCGGGAGGAAGTAGGGTGGGAGTGTCTGCGGGAACCTTGCCTTAGCCCTTATTGGCCACGCTCATGAACACTGCGTGATTGCAATAGATAGGCATTGAGACAGAACCCTTAAGCTGATTGGAGGACGTAAAAAACCTGCCTTTCCCATTTGCCTTTAAAAGCAAGTGCTTGTGTGCTAATAAACGGAACTGCTTGACAGAACCCCCGCCACGTCTGAGTGTCCTTTAATGGGGCTGTTTGTGGCCAGCGGTGTGCTCACCTCTCTTCACGGCTCTCTTTCCCCGTCTCCTTCCAAAGGGGACAGGAGGGAAAGAGAAATCCTGGGCCGTTTGCTCGCCCACCAGAAGGAACGAGGCTACGGCTGTACAGGTTGGCCGGCGGTGGACCCCACACCAAATCAACTAAAATACAAAGTAGAATTATACCTGAGAAGACTGTATACACCTAAAGATGAGCCCTGGTTTTCTCTGAACGTCCTGGTTCTTAGACACACTACCCATTTTCTTGCTTCTTCTCACACACTAACACACTTCAAGACAAAGAAAGAACAGGAAAAATTCCAAAACCTCTTTATGAAGCCACCCTGTAAGGCACATGCCATTTAAGCCGAGTTACTACTGCAGGGCTTTGATCGTATTAATATAATAATTCCCTCTTATTTGATATCCCCAGAATCAAACTCTACCCTAAAGTGAACACTGTACTACTGAGGTTGCACGTACTTATGTAAATCTGACTTCATTTTTCTTCAGCTTTTCTGAACTCTCAGAGCAAAAACTTAAGACAATCACCCTCAACTTCTCCTCCTTTATATCTCTCTTCCATTTATTAATGAGACACTGTGCTAGTGGCCAGAGAATCCGGGGGTGGGGGGGAAGAAAAACAATCTATGGCCAGAGAATTTGGGGGGGGGGGGAAGAAAAACAATCTATGGCCAGAGAATTTGGGGGGGGGGGAAGAAAAACAATCTATTTAGAAACAACTCTGACTTAACTGCTGTGTCATTTCCCATACATGTCTCCCTTCCTCTGAATTAGGAGGGACATTTGCATTAAAACGGTATCTCTCTTACTTAGAATGCACCTGCTCAGGCTGATTAAGCCCCAACTGAAGTCATAATGCTCCATATTTGAGATCACTATCATTCTAACAAAATGAGTTATCACTTCTGGTGAGACATAAGAAAAAAAAATTGGGATGTGTAAAAAACAGAACTGTCCCCATATGAAGTGGGAGAAACAGAGGATTGGACAAAGAGGCAGGAATAAAAGTCGTAAGAAACCCGTACTAGCAAATATTTTCTTGTAAAACTGATAAAAAAATGTTTAGTTACCATTTACAGACAATTAACACTCCATAAGTGAGATTACTGCTCACAGAGCTAAATTCTCTACTACCAGAAATGCTGCATATTGTTTGTTTCACTAAAGGCCATGCTTTGTTGTTTTTTTAAAAGCCATCAGGGTCAACTGCCATAACAGTAAGTATTACAGATGATCTGCCCATACTAATTTCACACAATGATAACTTCTTTATTCATAATAATAAAATGTAAGTACTATATAACTGTGTTCAGAATTCACAATTGTATGAGCTTTTACAATATATTAATTTACAGGCATAATTCCATATGGTTTTAATGTGGAAGAAAAGTAGTATTGTAGATTTCCACATATTTTCCCCATTCACAATTATATACACATAATACAGTATAATTGCTTTGCTGTAAGTGCTGGAGAAAAGGACAAGCATCATCTTCTACTGTATCAAAGTTTCATCTTACATAGTTAAGCAGAAGGGAATATAACTTGTCTACAGAATATTTTGGTAATGGTGTACTATAATCACTAAGTAGCAATTATTTTTAAACATTGCTCCTCTCCTCACTGCACCGGAAGGAAAAAAGGTAACCTAAATCTTTCACTCTATTTAAGACCTATGTTTAAAATACTAAAATACCGGTATAATACTCATACATTAGGCTAAGATCATACATTTTTTAAGGGCACAAGCATATACGGTGGTAGTGAGAGTTTACAAATCTGTTGTTTTTAACAACACTGACCTCCCTGAAAATATTTATTGCAAAAAAAAATTAAATTCATTAGATAATTTTATTTTCTTCCAGATACACAAGTGAGCAAAGCATCATTATGATAATAAAATAAACAGGTATGCTGAATAGGTATCTGGTATAATATATACAGGGTTAATGAAATTTAAAATATCCCCCAGAATGGAGTCTTCTGAGAATACACATAGAAATATCTTACTCATATTGAATCAGTGGGAGGAAAAATTAGTTTATTTCATTCCCCTCAGCAAAACTACTTCGCCATATGCATGAGCCTCTTGTATAGATTCTCAAGCACACATCTGTACCCACGTATATGAGAAGAATGACATATCTAAGGAGCTCAACAAAATTCTACAGAATCTTGCAGGAATGGATATTATAACATGAATTTTTATGAGTTTTCAGGGAGAAAAAATATTCCTAACAAAAGGTTGATAAGACCTGACAGCTCTGAATAAGTGAAATACATACATCCTGGGGCTGCCGTTCACCAGGTCCCTGCTTCGAGGGTGGCACAGGCATGATTCAGCACCCAGCAAGCCCCCCTTGTCTTTAGGGCTCAAAGGTTCAGGAGCAGGACACCCCTCAAGTCTCAAATGCAAAACCACCCAGTAGAGAGTTACTCCTGGAAAAGTTGCTCTCCCAGATGGTCATACTTCTAATTCGGGATCAAAATACTAACAAATAATAACCAAAAGATACTCTCCTCTGCACCTGCTACTGTCTTGCAGCCATTTTCACTCTCCCTATCATCCTCCATAAGGGTTACATAGCCCTGCCTTGGGGTGACAGGCCAGCATTTAGAGGGTTATCAGGAAAAGAATATCATATTTATAAATGGTACTTTTGTTGGAAAATATCCTTTTGCTGGCTTACAGATCTCAGAAAGACACTGATGCCCTAGAAAGGGAGAGAGGTAGGCTTCCTTCTCCGTTTCCTCTCTATTCACATCCCCAAATATCCATCAGTTCAGCAAAATTAAGTCAGAAAAAAAAAATTTTTTTCTCTTTTTATAAAATGTGCACTAGCAATTCTCAGAATACTAAAGGAAATGAAAAATGCAATACTCCTGGGCCGAGCCTGTGGCGCATTCAGGAGAGTGCGGCACTGGGAGCGCAGCAACGCTCCCACCGCGGGTTCGGATCCTATATAGGAATGGACGGTGCACTCACTGGCTGAGCGCAGTGTGGGTGACACCACGCCAAGGGTTGTGATCCCCTTACCGGTCACGAAAAAGACAAAAAAAAAAAAAAATGCAATACTCCTAATGGGAATGACACGTTTTAATAGCTGCCTTGCTATTTGAGGATCCATTCAAAAATGATCAGGGTAAATGTCAAAAGTTGCATCTAGTTAATCTGAAGTCTTTTAAACCAGCATGTCTGTCGTCCCTCAATACGAAGAAAATTGTTTAATTCTGTAATGAAACATTAATATTTGTCCAAAAGTTAGGTTGGGGTGGGGACATAAACTTGTAAAAGGAAGTATGCTTTCAAAGAAACACGTACACCCCAAAACTTGGAGTCTTTTACAGGTGACAAAAATATCCATGAACAATGCACGTAGAGCCAAATGTCCAGAATCCTTTGTCACAGGGAGGGAGCAGGCCAGGGTCCCTCAGGGAAAATCTGAGCACAACAAAGTCATATGCTTAAAAGGCTAACACTGGAGTTCAAATCTTATCCGTCACTAACTGGAAAACCTGGTACCAATGCCTTGAGCTCTCTGACACCCTGTTTCCTTACCTGTGAAATGGAGGTGCTCCCCTCTGCCTCACAGACACGCTGCGAGGATGGAAAGGACACTGCTACAAACATCAGCCTAGCTCCGCTCACTGGCAAAAGGCCCTGGGCAGTAAACACCTCTCTCCACAAGCCAAGGCCACAACCTGGCCAGTCACACAGAGACGTGCAGTCAGGAGCTCCCAGTATACAGGCATCACCAAAGCTCCAATGGAGGATTCAAATGCAGTCAAAGCAGAGACCCAAACCACACCACAGCACCCAGTCCCCTCTTCAACCCCAGCTGCCAAGAACACAGGCTAAATATCTTGTTTATCGTGTTCCCAACTTTCCTGAGCACTGTCTTTATGTATTAACTTGCTTTGGTATTTCACTTGGTTCATGGTCACTGGTCTTCCCACATTTGTGCTTTTTTGAGGGGAAGTGCCCCAAGGTATCCTGAGGGGAGGGGTGACCGTGGAGAGGGAGAGGTCGCCCAGCACGAGAAACAGGAGCCAAGGTTGTGGGAGCTGGTCAGCTACCAGGTGCCACAGGCTATCCCAAAACATAGAGGCCTAACAACTGCTGCCTAACAACAAAATCATTTTACCTCATGATTTTGTGAGCCAGGAATTCAGGAAGGGCTAGGCAATTACGCTCTACATTTTTTTTTTTCACTTTTTTTTTTTAAAGTAACTGTCCAAAAATTGATAAATCTGTTCATGAGTGTCTTTAAAAAGAAAAACATTAGCCCCTCTCTGCTTTTACTAATCCACTTAGGAAAAAGGACTGGTTTTGAAATCATACAAACCAAGAGCAAGTTATCTAATCTCAATGAGCTTCACTTTCCTTAACTGGGAAAGAGTGATATCTCCCACCTTCCTCAAAGACAGAATGAAATGCTATAATGTACACATATCTGAAAGCACCTAGCACTTAGCACAGGCCTTACTGCAGGCCTACTAAGATGCATGATCAACATTTCAAAAGCCAAACAGTCACAGAGAATCATTTCTAACAGCATTAGAAAACCCAAATATTCTAATGAGATACTGCCCCTAATTGTATTTGAAGGTAATCGAATGCCTCGTACTCAATTTTAATGTTTTTCTTTACCTTTTAGGGAAGAAATTCAGTCAATTAAATGATTAATGACAGATTTAATGTTCTCCTTTCAGTACAGATGTGAATGTGCGAGGTGTCTATTTTCAAGGCTCAGCTACTTTGGTTAAAACCATTTTTTTCCTGGCTTTATATGTTTTTATAGCATGTTATTACACAGATAATTGAGCACTGCAATTCAGCAACCAGTTGTGGAGAAGAGCTGCCAGAAAGCACTGCTGACAGGGAAATTAATTAGTAAAAGGAAAGAAAGGGGCAGTCTTACCAACTATTTAGACAAGGAAATCTTAGACTTCTTGTCCAGAATTTGCTTTTACAAACATTTTTTAAAGTGCACCTGTTCAGAGGATAGAGTGTGCAGCCCCCAGGCCCACACCTGACTGTCCCTTCACAGAGAGGCCCCCACCAGCCGCTCACCTTGGCAGCTTGAGAAAGCAAACCCTGGCTTCCTGGGGGCCTAGCAGAACTTGTCAGTCCAGAAAAGAAGCCCTTCACCTCCACAGAGGCTCAGGCTTCACCTTCTCCAGGACCTGCACTCTCAGGAGGCCCCTGGGAAGCATCAGGGGAAGGGAACCAGAATCCCTGAAACATCTCCCCAGATGACCAACCAGCCTGAACTGGTCTTATTCCAGGCATTTCTGCCTAACGGGTGACAAGCAGTCAGCAGTGCCAGCCCTCTAGAAACCGATTCTCACATATCACTTGAACATATCATACTTACAATTTAAACACATTTTTTAAGCATCTATTCTTTGATTCCAACTCTGAATTCTTCACCCTGACAGGGGGACATGAGCCAAATGTGAAAAATTCATGCAAAGCCACTGCCCAGGATCCACAAGGTCAAGTGAAGATACCTTACCCTGGAGTTCTTGCATCAGTCTTTCCATGGCTGGCATTCATGTCAGAGCTCCAACTATCCTTAAGCTGCGGAGTCAAGTTTCCTCTATGCATTTATTTATTCAACAAAGATTCATCACACACTGGGAGGCAACTGCTGTGGCTATAAAGATGAATAAGACCAGCCAGGGCTCTGCTCTTGTGTAGCTTGCATCTGGTGAGGGGTAAAGCATCACAGCATGACGAGGCAGGTGGCAATGTCCAATGTGGCAATGCTCAATGCAAGAAGCCACTACTTTGCTGGGGGCAGGCAAAGGGGAAGGATGGAAGGAAGAAGGTGACTTAGAGATAAGAGCAGCTGAGCTCTCCTGCATTCTTCTCATCTGTATGGATCTCAATAATTTAATTTTTAGTAAAATTACACAGAAGGATGGAAGGAAGAAGGTGACTTAGAGATAAGAGCAGCTGAGCTCTCCTGCATTCTTCTAATCTGTATGGATCTCAATAATTTAATTTTTAGTAAAATTACACAGAAGGGCGGGACCCAAGATTTTAAGTTTATGGGGCTAAAGCATCCCACCTAGACATTTTCAGGAACTCAAGTTTTGATCATGGGCACAGTGGGTATAAAACCTCAACTCACAAAGCCAGGTGTACAAAAATATCACTCTTTTCTTGAGATTAAATTAATTTTGATCCCAAAGCCCGTGGTGAGAAACCGATCCTCACATTTGTTCTGGATGTCACAACAGGGAAAGGGCCTCCAGCTTCTCATGCTTACTGCTGAAACCCCACACATCTGTACTTCCATAGCCCACACAAGGCACCAGAATCTCTGCTATGGCAGGAAAACCAGGTGTCTAAAATCCACCCTCCACAGGCCCACCAAATGACCAGGAGCCTCCTCCCTTGCCTTATGCTGCCACCAAGAGCTTCACCGCGTCCCAACCCCTGTACCCCAGGACCCACCCACCCTGACCCCCCTCCTGGTGCAGGAAAATCTGCTTTCTCTCCCTCCCTGCTGTCAAATGAAACCACCTTCCAGCCCAGGAGGCACAGCACTCTCTCTTCTATAGGTTTAGACTTTTCACAAAGAGACTGAGAAGAGCCTCAATTTCAAACTACTTCAGTTTTCTGCCAGGCAAATATCCTCAAGGCAAGGAATTACAAGGGTCCCAGTTCCTGTTTGAAATACCAGAGAAGAGAAAAAGCAAAGAGCAGGATTCAGGTCTAATAGCTCACAAAAGCTTATTCTGCCACACATGCACTCTCCCCAAACAAAGCATCAGAAAGGACACCTTGTCTTTTGCTGCAGATAAGACCATCTCCAGGAGAAGCATCAGGGGCTCTCCCCACATGTGCACTGTGAGGTCCCTGCTCTCCCCAAACCACTGTCCTAGCAGCTGTTGAGAAGTGTACAATATCTTTTTGGCACAAAAGAACTCAGCTAGTTCAAATGACAGGAGGGAATTTGCTCTCCAAAGAATGGGAAAATCGAGGATCCCTTGAATTTTCTTCTGTTCAGCAACATGGAAAACCTCCAAGAAGATTTGCTTCAAAACTTAATCTAAGATTAGGATCTCACTGCCCTCATCAAGGGTCAAAAAATTCTTAGAGGTGAGAAAGAGGTGTTTTAGGGAGAAATTAGTTAATGGACACATTTGTGCCTACGCACAAATCAGCAGCCAGGGTCCCTGGGGAGTCCCACACCTCACCTCCAATAAGGACATCCTCACCACACCCTTACTCTCCAGGACCCTACAGTCACCCCTCCAGTACTCTAGTATTTCCTCCTCTCTGTCCTTCAAAAGTGCAAGCCAACAGGCAAAGACAAGAAAAAAGCAGCACTGCAAAAAAGAAACCTATGCCCAAGAAGTTGACTTGGCTCAGCCCACTCACCACCCCCATCCTTTAATAAAACCAGAAATACAACTCCGGCCTGCAAGTTTGTGTTAAAATGAGCCACACACACAAAATCCCATTATAATCAAGCCCTCATTTCTAGGATATTCTAAGTGAGCAGCTGTTTTAACCATATCAAACTTAAAGTTATCCCTCAAAATTCAAATTATTCTGACTGTCCAAGACCTAAGAGTAATGCTTTAAAAGTTATTAATCTGTATTACATGTTTAGAGACAAAATTTTGAACACTCATTTAAACTTGTTTAAAAAAAACAACTACATCTTAGTGGCAGTTTTGTTATACTCATTTAATCCACCACTTTTCATCCAAGCCCACAAAGAAAGCAGCAGCAGCAGTAATTAAATTTACATCCTTACATGTCCTTAAGTGTCAAAACAAATTTCTAAAAACTACAGGTAACCGTATCTTAACAATGCAAGACAGTGCCCATCTGATTACAGGATTTTCGGAAGCACAAAGTGAGAAACCCCCAATGCTTTTCAGCAGGGCTTACACCTGGCATTATGAAATCACCTGGTAAAAATGTATTTATCATTTTTTAAAAATCAGTGTTTCATTTTCCTCTTAATTACCACAGAAGATCTCTAAGGGGACACTGAGAGAGGCTCTGATGAAATCATCCTCATTGGGAGAACTTGGCTATAAACTATTTTGATGGGGCCTTTGCCATCTCTTTGAAAGAACAAATGGCACTAATTCCACACCTCAGCTTTAACCCTCTCGTGAGAGAACAGAGATGGGGGAGACAGAAGGAAGAGAGAAAAGCAGCAGCTCACAGCATAATGAGTAAAAACATCCTCCAGCTGGAGTGATGCAGCCATCCTTCCTCAATCTCTGTGGGTTTGGGTTCTGAAAACAAAAACAGCACTAACAACGCACATTTATGTGTAAGGTCCCCACTGACCTAGGACATGTGATTATTTAAACTCATCTACAGCTGAGTTAAATTAAAAGAAGCATGGGAGAATTTAATGTCTGCCGGTGAAGGAGGGAACAAATTAGAACATCATTTGTGTATAAAGGAATTTTATTATACAAAGAAAAAATGTTTTGGACAAAGGGCCCTTAATTATTTCTAGTGTAGGGAAAATGAAATATAAATGGTCAGGGACCCTGGGAGTTTGGAGTCTTGCCAAGCATTTGATGTAATTATGCACACGCACCCAGGTGTTCCTTGGTTATTGTCTAATGTAATTGTGCATGTGCACCCAGGTGTTCCTGGGTTGTCTGACTCGCACCCAGATGTCCCAAGTTATCGACTTAAGTATAAAGGATGAGCGGCTCTGATCCACAGGAGCCCCACCCAAGTCCCCCAGGATGCCCCGGGGAGGCACTGCTACTGCTACTGCTAGAGACAGTAGCTGCAAGCTGTTACTGCCAGGGCCCCGGGGATGCTCCGAGAGGCCGCCGCCGCTAAGGAAGCTGAAGACTGAGCTCATGTCCTCTGCCAATGGCTTCCAGGATCTTTCCCAATTACCTAGCTCATGGACCTGCATGTGAGGGGTCTAGTGACCCATATGAAGGGTCTGGTGACTCAGCCTATATAATGGGTTTGAAGGGTCTGTGGGCCCTAGCCATACATCCAGTAATAGTGCCTGGTTTATTTAAAAAGGCATTCTGATGATCTTCTGAAGTGACCACTTTCAACCCTACATTCTTCACTTTCCCCAATAATTTTAATGAATTTGCTTTGGGTTAAAATTATCCGCCCCATATGTGACGGAGTCTTGAGAATCCACGAAGGTGTCAAAGACAAAGGTCACTGCCATGTCTCCAGGAGGTTTCCCCAGAGCCAACACATGGCTGGGAGCAGAGGCTGAGTGTGTGGGTGCCATTTCTAGCTCACCTGTTGCTAACTCAGAACACCTGGGAGGGCAGGGCCCTGCTATCCAGGTGTGCAGATGTTAAGAATGAACAGCCAAGGATTATGTGTCACAGTCACCCACCCCCAGAAGCTGCTGTGTTGCCCCTAATGATACACAAAAGACATATATGCCCCCAGCACCCCACTTGGAACCCATGTCAGAAACAGAAACCTCGAGGCAGCACTATGCCAAGTGGCAGGAGCAGATGACAGAGTCAGAGGACCTGGCTCTGGCCCAGGTATTCACCTGACCTGTCTGGGGAAACCAGGGTGTAAAACAGCCTTTGACCTTTCAGATCAAAATTCTACTGTCTTCACCATTTCTAGCACTATTACCCCAATTCTGACAGTTAATTTGGCTTTTGTAGGCTGATCTGGAAACTGAATCACCATTTAAAATTATCTCTATGGAACTACACACTCCAAGTTCCAAACAATTGACTTTCAAACAAACTTACGAAACAACCCACTAATAGCTTAGGCCAGAGCTGCCAGCCTCCAGTTAAAAAAAAGAAAAAAAGAATCAGCACATTTATAAAAAAGCAACTTCTGGTAGATTGTAATTTAACTTTGCAAACAGACTTTAGTCCACTTCAAGGGCTGGGCAGCTAAGGTCCAGAACAGTACAGGAGGGCCCAGGCTGCCTGGAGGAGTAGTGATCGTACAAGTCTTTTAAATAAAAGAATGATTTTTAAAAATCACAAGTTGTTGGTCTAGGACATAGGGGTAACAGATCTGTGACATGTAGCCCAAGGAAAATAATTCCAGGCAGCAAGCAAATTCCAAACCCAAGTCTTTTCTGTTTGGAGCCTGCAGATTCTGCTGCTATCCAAGGATTTGCAAAGAAAATTTAAGGGAGAAAGATCCAATTCTTTAGGCAGAGTCTCCTGGAGCTAGCACCAAAAAAAACATCCTTTGTAATTCTACCTAGAACAATAACTTCTGCAGTTAAAATTTATTATTTTATTTTAAAGATGACTCAAATGTCCACACCACAGCATTTTCTAAAGGATAGTCTTAGCTCAGTAAAGATCTTAATATGTAAGCTCTAATGTTACCCTTTACTGAAAAGGGGGCTTCCCCTGCCAGCCAAACCATCTATTACAAGACTTACGAGGGTACTTCAAGATGTTCATGGTAAAATTCATATTCTCTTTCAATTCTATTTTTCCACAAACTTTTTGAAGTACCCTTATATTTGAAAACCAAAGCTTCGTGCTCAAAGTGACTATTCGAAGAATCTAAATATTTTGAAAAACTACACAGAAGCCTGAGTACTTGAATGGGTGAGATAACACAATAAAATAATCCAGCATCAGTATAGACACAAAACTGACCTTGTTATCTGGACTTTGTCACACTCCTTTTGTAGGAATTGGGAGGTAGGAGACAGTAGACTCAATATTTATTAGAGATCACTGACAGAAACATACCAAATAATTTTATAAGATCAATGAAAGTGGAAAATATAAGTAAACCATAATTTTTGTATGTTTAAGTCAGCATAATCTGAAAGGGAGAATCCACTGAGTGTCATTTTGAGAATTCCTTTCAAGAATGTGTTAATAGATCTTAATGTTCTTCCCACCAAAAAAAAAAAAAGGTATGTGAGGTGAGGAATGTGTTAATTCACTTGATTTAATCATTTCACAAAGTAAACATATACATCATACACCATAAATGCATACAACTTTTATTTGTCAATTATGCCTTAATAAAACTAGGGAAGGGGAAAGGATATGTGCCTACGCACAAATCAGAAAACAGCACAAACAATTATCAAGTTTGTCAAAAACATCAATGAAGGGTTCCAATGAAAAACGCTGATGAAAACTTTTAAAAGTTTAAAATATTTTTATAGTAAGAAAGAAACAAAAAACTGGAGCTGGAGCTAAAAAGGACCCCTTATTTCATCAGAGATGAGGATCAGGGAGGCTAGTAGCTTGCATAGCAAGGAGCCAAGACAAGAGTTCAGAGCTCCCAAGTCCCATGCCGACACTCTTCCACTAAATAAAATTGCTAAAATTCCTACGACCCATTTCCACTTACGGCAGCCACATCTTGAGAACTAATGAGTACAGCCCAGTATCACTTAACATTATAAAGCTAGCTGTCAATATTTCATCAGAAATTAAAATCATTCCTTTAAACATTATGGCCAAAAATTCCATAATGCTAGAAGTGTGATTTTAATGAATAACCAAAAATTATCCTAGCAGAGTACAGCTTCCCAAAGCCAACATGAAAATAAGAATTGACTTATAGTCAAACTCTTTGTAGAAAACCACTTATCTCATTAATGGATGACCTGAAACCCAGGATTATAGCTTTAAATCTTAGCCCTCTTACAAAATTTCTGCATTTAATCTAACCTCTTATGCCAGTGCAAAGGGACCCATTCCCTAAGTGGTGTTTCATTCATTCAACAACCATTTATTGTGTGCCACATCACACAAGGCTCTGAGCTAGGCTCTGGGATACAGAGATGACCAAGAGGCTGGGACCTCAAGGAATGCAGTGTTCCTTAGTGGTCTCCTCATTCCTGCTCCACTCCCAGTCTCTTTCCACCATCCTCCTCCTCCTCCTCACTTGTATGAGGTTGAGTGGACCACTTAGCTACAGTGGGTACTGTGGACCAATTTAATTGTCAAATGAAACTTAAAAATACTTATGTAAAAATTAGATGAGTAAATGCATGTAAAACATTCAGATTGGTGTCAACACACATTGTGCCTTAATTACAATTTTGTGCAATGTATTATTATTTGCTATATACTATGCCCTCTCCCTGTTGCAGGGATTTGAGTTGATATGACATTGTTCCCATCCTGAGAGGCTCACAATCTAGTGGGGGAGAGAGATTTATATAAGACAAAAAAGACAAAAAAAAAATAAAATAAAATAAAAATAAAAATTAGATGAGTAAATGCATGTAAAACATTCAGATTGGTGTCAACACACATTGTGCCTTAATTACAATTTTGTGCAATGTATTATTATTTGCTATATACTATGCCCTCTCCCTGTTGCAGGGATTTGAGTTGATATGACATTGTTCCCATCCTGAGAGGCTCACAATCTAGTGGGGGAGAGAGATTTATAAATTATTAACTATACCACAAAAAAGAAATATGTACAAAATGGGAATGAGAAAACAGTTGAAATAATATGAGAAAGGACTGTGCAAACTGTAAGTACCCTACAAATATTAACATACCAGTATATACAAGACCTGGCCTAATGCAGAAACAAAGATATTGCAGTATAACCCTCAGAAAACACAACTTATTTTGCTATCTCCACTTGAAAGCTAGAAAAAAGAAATCAAAATATCTGCTTCTGTAAACAGCACACGTAGTTTTATACTCACTTTCCACCTCTCCTTACATACTTTAACATCTTCAATAGTTTAAGGATGATTGATGCCCAGAATAAGAGCCCTAAAGCACTACAAGATGTCCAATCATTAAAAAAAAAAAAAAAATTAGCTTGTTCAGCACAGAATAAGGCAGGAAAACGCACCATGACATTATAGGGAAAAAAAGGTAAGCAACAAGGTGAGAAAAGAGCTTTCAAATTAATCTTTAGTGAATCATAAAATTCCATAACCAAAAAAGGCTTTTCCCCCAAACATTCTGTTTAACAAAAGTCTTCCTACAATCACTAGCTAGCATGGTTTATCGCAGGGTTTTTTGGTCATGTTCTTTTTAAAATTCTGATGATCAAGCTATAGATAGGAAAGGGGGGTAGAGGGGAGGACAACAGGGAACTAGAACAAGTAATGACAGCACACAGAAAGTGATGATTCAGAAATAATCTTAAAGGAATATTAACAATATGATTTTAACAGGTCACAAAATCATCATATTACTCCACTGTTACAACTCTTCACGATGGTGTCATTCCATGACTTTAAAACTCTTGCCCTCAGGCTGCTCACGCGTGTGGGCTAAGCTTTCTCCAGGTAGAAGTGTTTTAATGTCAAAAGTGGAAATCATGAAAACAGAAATGACACTGACATTTTTATGAAGAAAATCAAGTGAGCTCAAAGTTGTAATTTCCATTTTATCATTTATCTCCTCTCCTCAGAATACAGAATCTGCATCAAGGCTGGGATCCCTCCCTCTCCCCTGTCACCGTGGATTAAAGCTAGTCCTAAAAGGTCTTACAGGCACTTTGGGGACAACCACCTTCCCAACAATGAGCTGGGTAGTTATTAGGGTAACTTGGTCAATGTCTGCAGAACAAATGACCAAGAAATTCCAAGCAAATAAAATGCTACATTAAATAAAGTTTATCAAGGTAATATTCCAAATAAAGTACCAAAATGTAGGGCAAAGAGAAGACACTTTTCTTACCTGACACATAATTTTCCTCTCCCTTGTTCTCTTAATGTTCACACACATCCAGTTCACACTAAGGCTACACTGACTTAACTGGGCACTTCTACTTACTAGCCTGATAAGAGCCACAAGGACTGAAAGGTCAGCATTTTCTTGGGTTTTCCTGGCATGTACTCTACTCATTTGGGATGTCTGAAGTTCTCCTCCTAAAGGGAAACCTTTCAGGGGTTCTTTCTCGAGAAACAAGTATCCGGGGCTGAACTTTGCTCTGGAGCGTTCTCCCCTCCTCTATCTTAGATGCAAATCAGTGAGTATCTTTAAAGCTACTCTTTCCATACAAGAAGCCTGGGGTGAGGGCTCAGATTATTTCAATTAAGCCAATCCAGCTAAAACTGTGCAAGAGAAAAAGCAAATTTTGCAAGTTTGTATTGTGTGTCTGTTGGAGCTAGACATCTTTCTATGAAGCCAATTTATTAGTAAAGAACCTACTTGTGAAGTTAATTGTTTAACCTTTATAAACAAAATGGATTTCATCACAAATGCATTCTATTTCAATACCTTATTGGAGTTTAGCTAGCTACTACTGCCCTACTACTCCTACCATTGCTACTACTGCCCGACAAAGCAACTTTAAATTTCTGATGTTTGTGAATATAAGTCTCAATGACAGTGTACAGCAACATAAGATTTTAACCTCAGTTCTAACTAACCAATTTAACTTTATTTCCCTACCACTGATGAGGCACTGGGACCCTTCCTGCACTGCAGAAGGCATATCTATCTCTGCATAAAGAAATGCCTGAAAGACAAATGTTAAGACCAGAAATCTGCGATATAATGGTATTTTTTTTAGACAAATACAAAAAGGCACAAAATCATCAGCCACTAGTGAACTACACACCTAACTTCTCAGCTTATTAAAAAAGTAGTTAACCAAGTTCTAAGGCAGAGGCCAAAAGACCCACATCTGATGTGAGTTGGTTAGTATACACTCATCTACCCAAAATAAATTGGGTGCATTTGTGAGCTTGCCTTCTGAAAACACCGCTAAATTACCAAGTCAAGAACGTTAAAATTAAATTTTTCATTTTCCACATGGTAGATCATGAAATTAGCTAAGAATAAAAGCCCAATTTGTTGGTATTTCCATTTTCCCTCCCACTTTCCCACCTCCCTCTTCTCCCCCAAGATCAGTACAAAGCATTTCAGCTGAAAGGTTCAGTGGAAGTAAGTACCATAATCAAAATTATATCGACTGTGTCTGAGAGAAGAATTGATGGGCTAGCAAGAGTACAGGCCTAGGATACAAATTTACAAACTGTCTCACCGACAAGTGTCTAGTTATGAATTCAAATCATTAAATAAGCAGTGACTGTACTTTATTAAGAGAAGCAAGAGTACAGGCCTAGGATACAAATTTACAAACTGTCTCACAGACAAGTGTCTAGTTATGAATTCAAATCATTAAATAAGCAGTGACTGTACTTTATTAAGAGAAGTTAGAGAAGCCACCAGGAACTTCGCACAAGTTCTATACACTTAAATGTGACTTTCATGTTTGTGTACATATTGCTGGTCACAGTCCTGAACCACCTAAATTTTACATTTGAGTATGGTTTTCTCTCCCAACCCTTGAAGCACAGGTGCGTACTGCCCAATCCTTCCCAGGAATTCTGACTCCGGTGAGAGATAGCTCAGAGAGGGCACAGAGAGAGAGAGAGAGAGAGAAAGAGAGAGAAACAAGTGCATGGAAGCTGTTGGAGAAAGACTTCTGCTTAGTCCTGTATTTTATGTTATGCTTTAAACTAAAATAACATTAACAGATAAGGAACTACAGACAAAATATCAGATACCCAAAACAGAACAAGAATCTTTGGACTAAGTGATACAAAGTTGTATAAATGTCAACCTGAACAAGCGCATAGGGTAGAGCACCAGTTATCTGGAAGGGAAGGGAATTGCAGGTGCTGCACCAGCATTTGAGTTATAGCAAATTCCTCCTGGGTTATTTGCATTTTTGTCTTGAAAACTGAAATGCTTATACTGTCCCAAAAGGACAAAACAGAATTTTTGTTGGGTAATTTGCATACATGAGTTCTTGAATTTTTGAAAGTTCTATCACATTTCTAATGGATTTCTCCTCTGAGAAGCTGGGTTGGCCTCTGGACCACTGCCTCACCCCCCCTCCCCCACCCCAATGCTTATATCAACCAAAAGTGACTTCCAGATAATCACCTGATTTCCTTCTTACTCCCTTCTCAGTCCCTAAATCATTACCTAGGAAGCTTAAGTGTAGTACATGGTCATCTCAGCACACAACTGACATGCTGCCTTCTAACTAAATCCCTGGGTGTAGCTAGTAATTTACATGTTCCTAGAATTTTTTAGAATATTATTTAATAACTGATCACTAAAAGCAGATTCTACCATCAAAAGAGAGATGGTGTCTCAATAGAAGGGTTAATGAATCATACACCATAAAGTTTTGCCGTTAGTACCTCATAAGAAATGCTCTGTCCATGAAATTAAAAGTTATAACTACATTACCTATCTACCCACTCATGAAAGAAAGGGGCTGCCAGGACTACCAGCAAAACATGCTGGTGGCATAATCCACTGAGGAAGGACTTCTGCTTATGTCCCTGGATATGGTAGTGATAGTACTGATATTCTGCACAAACCAGCTTCTCCATACTCAATAACAGTAGCAAACACCATTATGGAGTGCTTACTATGTGCCAGGCATCATGCTGGGTACTCTACATAAAACGTCTCATTAATCCTCACAACGACCTTCTGCAATAAATATTACATACCCATTTCACAGATGAGGAAACAGTTTCAGTATTAATAACCTAGCCAAAGTCACACAGCCTATAGTGGCTGAATCAGGATGAGAAGTCTGTACCTTTAGGCACTATGGACCCTAACCCCAGAGCAGAGAAATACTGGCTGCTGACTCTGAAGGGATAAAGGAAAGGAACACAAACCCTTTTCCAAGCAATACCATAGAATTAAGAACATGATCAGAAATGATACAGGGTGTCTTTCCTCTAAAAAATACAATCATCTCTTCTAAGATGATGCACAGGCACATGCACACACCCCACTCGGCTTTCTCTAAGGCCAGGCCACCTTGTCACTGACGCTCCTCCTGGTGGGACATATTCTACAAGGATTCTTTCTCCAGTTTATCATCCATATGCCCTGCTTCCATGCCCTTCAAAAAAAACTGGATTCATACACCGTATCCACTAAGTCTGAGTGGTAGACAGCCTTTGTCAGAGGCTCTAAAACACTGGCAAAATATAAATATTTGACACTTCCTGGAATACCTCAGACTAGAGCTAGTAAAAGTAAAGCCTTAGTTCTTTGCTGCTGACTCTTCCCTCTCTAGGAACATCCAAGCAAACAAGCCAGACTCTAGAAATGTGTCAGTACACACATACCACGGTCCCCGTCAACAGGGAGGCACAACCTCACGACCATCACCCTCATGCTCACTTCCGGTAAATGTGACCCCACAATTTACTATGGAAATGAGCATTTGCAAGACCCTCTTCTCACTCTCCACTTGTGTCAACAAAGTTCTTCCTTCAAGAAAACACCAGGCTTACAATGATATCGCAATGAAAAGTAACATGAATATTCAAGCCTTCAAGAAAACACCAGGCTTACAATGATATCGCAATGAAAAGTAACATGAATATTCAAGTTAAGATGTTCTCTTGAAGAAATTTAAATTCCTTTCCCATTATATTTCACATGTATTTACCTGGAGTACTTGACCTACCATATCGCAATGAAAAGTAACATGAATATTCAAGCTAAGATGTTCTCTTGAAGAAATTTAAATTATTTTCCCATTATATTTCACATGTGTTTACCTGGAGTACCTGACCTACCAGGAACAACTCTCCCCCCCGCCCCCTCACACACACTCCGTCTTGTCTACACACCATTATCAGTTCCACACGAGGTGTCAGTTCCAATTCTGGAACATTTAAACAGGCTACCCCAGCAGTTCTTAACAGGCGGACTTCATGTGTCCAGCCTTCCCAACATCCAAGTCTGATCAGGTCACTTCCTCGCTTCAAATCCTCAAGTGGCTCCCAGTGCCCTTAGAATGAAGTCCAAACGGCTCTGTATGACACAACTGCTGTGTTTCTGTCACTCAACCTCCTATGCCATGCTCTCCTCTCCTCCACGCCAAACAACCCGATTCTTCTCAGAGCCACGGACACCCCCACGCTCTCTCCTACCTCAGGGCCTCCTGCTACCTGGCTCACTCCTACCTCCTTCCTACCCCATCTCACACCTGCTCGTCCCAGCTCAAACTTCACTTCCTCACTACACAGAGGCAGCCCTCAACCTCCAGATTTGAAAGTTGCTCAGTGCTCTCTCCCCCTCCTTCACAGACAGTTCCCCCATTTGCCACTTTTGAAATCGATTAATGAATAATATGCATTTTGTGACTGTCTCCCCCAGTAGACAAGAAGCTCCATGAGGTCTCTGTGCCCAGGACAGACCCTGACTCAGAGACTTGAAAGTTGCTCAGTGCTCTCTCCCCCTCCTTCACAGACAGTTCCCCCATTTGCCACTTTTGAAAGCGATTAATGAATAATATGCATTTTGTGACTGTTTCCCCCAGTAGACAAGAAGCTCCATGAGGTCTCTGTGCCCAGGACAGACCCTGACTCAGAGAGTCAGACTCAATACATATTAGTTGACTGATTTTCTCATCTCATGGCTCTTACTGAAGTATTAAGTCAAAAAGTAGACTAAATAATAAATATGCCAAGATTGATGCACTACTTGTCTTTTCAAAGTATGTAGCTACTGTGATTAATAAAATATAAATTCAATGAAAAGCTTTGCTGAATTCATGGTTGCTTTTTGCTATTTATTCTCTTAAGCAAGGAACACCAGAAACTCATCTACTGCATTACTACCATGTGGGGACCCCCACACACATACACCCAAAATGATATTAAAAGCAGTCCTCAAACTCATACACCATTTAATAAAGAACAGTCTAAAGACAGCCCATAATTGTGGCCATTGTTAATAAGAGAAACTGTTTGCCAACTTATACCAATAAAACAAATCCCTTAGCGTAGCAGAGTATATATGGGTTGTATATATTGAGTTGGAAATCCTTCCAACTACTAAGCCCTCTTCTGCCATTCTAAGAATCCCTGAAAGTTTCCAGTCCTACTATACATAGGGAAAAGCAGTTAACAACAGTTCACATGCATGTCCTCTCAAAGGCGTTCTGAGTGGATCCTCAGAGATTTCATTCTGTTCAAAATTTACCAGGAAAAACTGTTCCTAATGTTTTTCGCTGTTATCCACAAGGTTTTTCTTGATTAGAGGTGTAGAGGTTTGAGTGTCATAATTCACAACAGACAAAATACATGAATACACGCACAGTCACCCTTCAAATATGCAACTGTTTTCAGAGTTGTCATTTTTTTCCTCATTCAACATAAATTTACCAAGACCCTACCAACATATCAGAGGCACTGTGCTAAGCGTACAAACACAAAATTCTTGCTCTCAAAGTGTACCAACAATTACCAAACAGCACCCAAGTATTTTATTAGAGTCATCACAAGGTGCTTTGGGAAGGGACTAGGCAGAATGCCTAAAGGCAAATCTCAGAAATACTGTCAGGGCAACTGACCTCCAATCTAGATCATCTTAACTATCAGAAATGCAGTGTACTATCCTCAACATACACAGGTTTGGGTAAGAAGCAGAAGTCAGATGTGGTTTTTTAAATTAAAAAGTCATGCACCACCTCTAATTCTCATGTGTTTGATATTAAATACATAAAAACTACGATCACTGCTATGTTAAACTATTGTTTTTAAGACACCAAAGCTTAAAGGGCTGATTTAAGTGCATGAGGCTTTGTAAGTTTACACAAATATTGACAGCATAAAATATGAAATAGGTCAAACACTGTTGATATTACTAGACATAATGAAAACAGCTTTAACAAGGTTGCCAAAAAATTAACACTGCAATAATACACTAGAAACAAATTTTGCTGTTTTTTAAAAATTAATGCAATAAGTTACTATAAAAAAAAACTTTGGAAAATAATGACTCTCCCAAGCTAGACATAACATTTTTAAAAACTAAATGAACCTCTTTCCACTTTATGAGTTGCACCTTAAGCCTTTTAATGTTTTATTCTCAATGCCTTGTATAGTACAACTAACACTACACTAACGGTGCCTTGTTAATAATACAATCTGAGACAAAAACTGTTTCCCAGCTTATACTAATAAAATGGGAGAAAACTGAATAGACAGCCTCAGATTCTCTGAAGATAGGTAGCATAAAAACTATGTATTAATAGAAGGACAGCCCAACCTTGTACTTCCATTTCCCAAAATTTTGTCACAAACGAACTTGAAAAATTAATATTTACTACTGTTTACTTGGAACTCAATGCTATATGTTAGCTACTGTGCTAGAATTAAATTAGATGGCATGTGTAAAATGTCTAACAACTCTATTGCTATTATTCCCATTTAAGAGGTGAGAAAACTGAGGCTTACAGAAGTTGAATGGCCCACAATTACACACCTCGTCAGGGTGGCAGAGCTAGAAATCAAACCCAGGTCTTTCCACTAAACTGACAGTTTGTAACCTGGCATTCCAGAATCCTCTGAAATCATAATTATAATTGTGTGCACTTTCTGAGGAGAGGGACAAGGGAGCTTTCATTGGTTTCTCAAAGAGGCCCACAATCTCACAAAAGGTTAAGATCCACTGCACCATACCACTGCCAGTGTAGGAAACACAAAATGCACACTGGGCTTCAACCCCTTTCATCAAGGCTATCACTTCTCTACTCCTGAAGGGGGAAAAAACTATATGGTTTTAGTTTCACTTTAAAGTTCTCAGAGCAAGATTTCACTCCTGGACAAGTTCCAGCTTCCCCTGACACAGGTTAAGTTATACAATAAATTGCAATACCATATCAGTTTACATCCAATTCTGAGATTTCGCCAGTAGAGATCAATTATTATTTAGTCATTCCACTTTCTAACTTGTTTCAATCAACCCATCCTCACCTTATTGCCTGTGAAATAAGCTATGATTATATCCTCTTCCAAGAAAGTAAAACACCGTCACCCCAAGGCCAGGCAATAAATCAACTACAGAATCAGGATCAAAAAAGGAAAAGTTCCCAACTCTCCTCCCCGCCCCTAACTCCCATCTGCAAGACCACGTCACTTACCTCTGAGCTCACTCTCAGCTAAACAGAAAACATAGGGCAACCTGTCTACCAGTAGCAGTACTAAATTAGAATAACTCCCATCTGCAAGACCACGTCACTTACCTCTGAGCACACTCTCAGCTAAACAGAAAACATAGGGCAACCTGTCTACCAGTAGCAGTACTAAATTAGAATCTAGTGGTAAATAATTAAGGTATACCCCCAGCTTCCCAGGGACAGTGTGCTCATCTCTGAAAGTTAAGGCAGAAGTCACAGGGCAAACACCTGGGCCATGTCTGGCATCTTCTTATAGTACAGGGCTTGGTCACCTCTCTGCCAGGACACAGTTCTGTGGTGGGTGTGGCACTCAGCAAACTCCTCCCACCCTCTTACCAGGATCAAAATGGAACTATGCATCCATCCAAAATTCCTGATCAGATAGAGGAGTATTTGTGTGGAAATAAACCTTACTGTGAAGTTCCTCGCTTTATAGATTTTAGAATTGAACCTAAGAGGAGTGAAAGGACCTACCCAAGGTCTCACAACTCAGGAGCAGAGACAGTTCTAGAAAGCAGGTCTCCAGACACCTGTCTAGAATCTCCGAGAGCATTCAGGCATGGATCACGGTCACTGCTTGGCCACCACCAACTAAGGTTTGCTCCATCTCTACGAGGCTAGTACTTGCCTCTTCTCATCTTCTGCCAGATCCAATCTTTGCTTCGAGGCTACGGACGCAAGGGACTTCTGCCAGGACACTGGCCTCAGCTTGCTTTTTCTAGGGACAAAGGCAATTACTTACTGAAGCCAACCCCATCAGAGATGAGAAAAATACCACTCTGGCACTGAGGAATTAATTTTACAACGAGGCTATGTTAGGGTGACGTTTTATTTTTGGCCCTGCCTGAGCAAGATGACTTCCCCACACGAAACGTCCAAAGCAAACATTCTTGAAGACATGAAGAACCTTACTGTTCCTTAACTGTCCTCCAAAAGCAGGAAACAGCCGGAAGCACACTAAAGCTATATGCAAGTCCTGGACAAACATCCTTCCTGGAAACTAGGACGGACACAGTACCCCCAAACAAGGTGAGACGCTCCCTGTTCGGTTCGGTGACGAGCGCTCACCTGGACACCCTGGAAACAAGTTGGAATGGGAGCTGCGGGCGCCCACGTCTGCGCCGCCGGCCGAGCGCAGGGAGTCCTCTCCTGGAGGAGCTGCCCGGGGGACCCGCCAAAACCGCCAGCGGGCGATCCTGGGGGGCCCGCGCCACTGAGACCGCGCAGTGCAGCTACGCCCCCAATAGCCCCCCAGCCCCAACGCACCATCCCTCCCCATCACCACACTCCCCCTCCGCTCGAGCGCTTCGGTGGGAAGCAACGCTCACTTGAAAGGTCGCATCTCAGTTGTAGGGACATGCCGGGCGTGCACATCGCACCCATTCACAGACCGACCGGAGGTGATACGGACATTGAGTTTGCTGCTTCGACATTTTAAAAGCGCACCATCAGTCAGCACATGTAAACACACACACGGGGTAACAGCCGCGGGGAAGTCAACGACCCGCAGGGAGGCTCCTAACTGTCGTTACCCCGGGCTCAGGGCGGCGCGCCTGGGGTCCCGCCCCTCTCCATGCCACGAGCGCCCCTGCCCTCCGCCAGCGCGCGGGTTAGGGAGCTGGGGTCGCCCGGCAGCGGGCCCCGGAGGGGCGTGGTGGGGGAAGTCGGGCTCACCTCCTCATCCTGCTCCTCCTGGGACGCGCTGCTGTCCCGGGGTGCGGGCGGCGCGGCTCCTCCGCATAGGAGAGGCAGAGCCTTGAAAATTGTGCTAGGGAGTTTGGTCTCAGTCTTAATGGCAGCGGGAGCTTTTGAAGGTTTTGAAGCAGGGTTTGATGTGATCTGATTTGCAATTTAGAATAGAGGCAGGCAGGCATGGAAGTGGGGTTAGACTAGCCACTAGAAAATTAGAATAAGCTTAGATAAAGGAGGATGGTAGCTTGGACTAGGATAGCAGCAGTAAAGATGAAAATAAGTGGATATATTCAAGGCACATTTAGGACATAGGTAATGAATTGTATGTGAAAGGTAAGAGAACAATAGTTTATAACTTGAACAACCTGATGGATGACAGATCCATCACTGAGAAAGGAGAAAGTTTGAGGTACATCAAAAGAAGAAAGCCAGTGAAGCTGGTGGTTGAAGGGAACCCACTTGATAGCTCTGTCTCTTCCGTGTTAATGGAACTCAACTGTTTTGGTTTCCTAATAGCTTTCTTGATGTGGAAATGCCGTGACCTTTTGCAGACTTCATTCTCGTTGGCATTGTTGTACATACGTTCACAGGATGAAATAGGACAGCCCATTAAATATTGAGAGGACTATTATTTGGAAGAAAGATTAAAATGATTTTATGTGTCCCTAGAGAAAAGGGAAAGACAGATTTTAGCTAAGCATTAATAAAGAAATTTATACTGATTAATAAAAAAGAAAATGTCAGGAGATGGTAGTAAGGTCCCTGAGATTGGAATTGTTTATGCAATCCTCTGTGGCCACTTTCTGGGATTATGTTAGAGAGTATTCTGGATGAAGGAGAATCTGGGAA
The DNA here is from genome assembly GCF_000696425.1 of Galeopterus variegatus. NCBI lineage: Eukaryota > Metazoa > Chordata > Mammalia > Dermoptera > Cynocephalidae > Galeopterus > Galeopterus variegatus. The sequence continues at coordinate 400,777 of NW_007727088.1, forward strand.
GGGGAAGACCAAATAGATGATCACTAAGCTCTGTTCTAACTCTGAGATTCTGTGGTTCTGTGAAGTTTCCATGTTCCTCTTCTTCCCATTGCGTAATAACTTCGTATAGCATACATTATACGAAGTTATACGACCTCTCGGACCCAAAGTGCTGCCCGAGGGGCGGCGGGGCCGCGGCGCGCGCTCAGCGCCTCGGGGGAAAGCCGTGGGCTGCTCGGCTCCGGCTTGCTAGCACTGCCGCTCCCGGGCTACGGGCAGCCCCGCCGGCGACTACATGGCCGCGGCGGGGCCGCAGGAGCCCGCAGCCAAGTTAGCAGCCGCCGGAGTCCGGCGGCAGACGGGGGCTCCAGCGCGCGGCGACATGCCCGCTCGGGTCTGCGATCTGCGACCTGCGCTGCACAGTCCTCCCGCGCGGCGTCCGAGCCGCGGGGACTGCGGCTTCTCCGGCAAAACCTGCCTCCGGCACCGAGCGGAGGAGACGGGCAGCCCGGGGAGCCAATGGCACGGCAGGCGCGCCCGTGGGCGGAGGCTGCAGCGCCCCGGGTGGCGCGGGCGTCAGGTAGGGGAGGCGGGCCGAGGCGCGGGCGGTGCTGTCCCGCCGAGTGCTGGGGCCAAGGGGTCGAGGACCAGGAGCGGGTCCCTGGAGCAAGGGAGTGGAGCCCGGAATCGGAGCCAAGGGCTGGGACTCCAAACTTAGCGAGGGAGTGGCTGGCCGTCCTTGGGACTTCAGAGGGAGACGGCGAGGGGGTGGTGAGACCTTGGAGAAGAACTGGACTTTGTCTCAGACAAGTGGAATCGAGAAAACTGACCAGAAGGAGGAGGAGGTCTTTATAGGGGGAAAGGAACCATCCGCACAGTCACGCACGTACGCACCCGCACCCGCCAGAGGGCTCGAGGAGAAAGGGGAGACTTCATGGTGTGATGAATGCATCCAAAAGGAGCTGATCTCCAATTCCTTGTTTTCCATTTAAGCTCGTTGGGCCTCAGTTTCCTCAACTGTAAATAGAGACATTAATATCGGTCTTGCCTGGCTATGGGCAGGATTAGAGCAAATATACACAAGGCATCAGCAGAGTGCCTGGCCTGACACAAGGAGAATTTTCAAAAGACTGTTTTCTGGCTTCATTTCTGTTTATAAACTAAAAAGTTAAGTCAAAGACCTGTAGCATTTGAAAGGGAGGAAAATAAATTATGCCCCTGTATTTAATTAGGACCAAGCTGGATTAGAAAGGGCTCTGTGACCCTAATCATTGCCTGTCTCTACATAAGCTGTTGGAAAGATGAAAAGAGTTCACATTTCCATTTTACTTTGTTCCAACTCTGGACTGTAAACCAGCAAGATGCAGGACCCGGTGCATTTTCCTTGCCTCTCAGAACTAAGCCCTAATCATTGCCTGTCTCTACATAAGCTGTTGGAAAGATGAAAAGAGTTCACATTTCCATTTTACTTTGTTCCAGCTCTGGACTGTAAACCAGCAAGATGCAGGACCCGGTGCATTTTCCTTGCCTCTCAGAACTAAGAGAAAGATCTTTCAGCAAAGGCACCTTGAGGCCCTCCCTGGGGCTGGACAATGCAGCCTTTGGTGTGACTTGAATTTCCTCTGAAGCCAGCACTCAGCTCAGTAGTGGGAAATAAATAAATGAAATAAATGATTCCTCACTTGCCTTCAGCTCTAGTCGCATTCTGAGCTCTGGCACTGTGACCTGCGTTATAAATCCAAGCAGCTTCAATTCCACAGACATTGATTGAGATGTGTTCCAGTTGCTTGCTTGCAGGGGATACAAAGATGAATAAGGCAGGTCCCCTGCCCTTGAGGAGCTTATGATCAAGTGAGAGATTTAAAGCTGTGGTAAGTGCTACAGGAAAAAATGTGCCATGACAGGAGAGGGGGAGTTACAGAAAAACAGTAGCAGGTCCTCAAACTCAGGAGTCCTCAAGAATCTCAGATTTCACTTTGCCAGAACAGCTTTGCCAAAGGTCCTTAAGAACTGAAGGACTTAATTTGAAAGCCCCTTCATCTAATGAGCACTTTTATGCTATCACGGTATTTACAAGATACCAATATCTACAAAGCTTCATCAAATTAGACAGCAAGCTTCGTCCTGATCAGTTTCCTGCCCCCAGGATGAAGGGGAAGAAAATATGATGTGAGCCTCTTGCCACAGACAGCCATACTGAAAAGGGACTCTGGCTCTCAGGCTTGCATTATGACACTTCAGAATTATCCACAGGGATGTGAAGACCTGCTGAGGCAAAAGGACAAGACTAGTAACTAAGCTAAGTTATGAGAGAGAGGCTGAAGAGAGAGCACAGTGGGGCAGTCTGAATCCAACCCTGGGTCTTACAATTACTTTCCTATTCAGTAGTATTGGTCTTTTTCTGAGTCCCTATGTGGTTGATTCACCAGAGCTGAACTGAAATGATGGCTAAGTCATTCACATAAAAGAAGAGGAGGGGTTGCCTTTCAGTGCATCGGGAAAAAAGAAGCAATGACATGCTCTGAATTACTAAGGGTCAGAATGATAACAGTTATTGCTTGAGCCCTAAGCATCTGCTGTGGATGGTCTCATTTAGTCCTGGTAACAACCCTTGATATAGACTCTATAGCACCACGTTGTAGATTAAGAAACTGAGGATCTGCAAGGTAAAATAACTTGCCCAAGGTCACACAGCAAGTAAGTGGTGGAGCTGTGGTTTAAATCCAGGTAGTCTTTTTTAAGCAATCCAATATAATGCCACTTGGAACAGACAACTTTTTCAAATACATATCTATATGCTAGATTCTAAATATCCATAGGGCACAAATTTTGTTGTCTTGATTCAATATGTAAAAGAATATACTTGGGGAACAGATTTTTTGTTTCACAAACATTTATAAGGCACTTACTATGTGCTAGGCAAAGTTTTAATCAATTTCCCAATGTTAATTTACTTAATTCCTATATTAACTCAATAAGCTAGAGAGCTACTATTATTATTCTCATATCACATTTGTGAAACATGTAAAAACTATGGCACTGAGAAGTTAAGTAATTTGCCCAAAGTCACACAGCTAGCAAGTGATGGAGTCGGGATTCAAACTTGAACAGTTTGGCCCCAACGTTCTTTCTCTTAATCCCTACAGATCAAAGTCAAGCACTAGATCAGTATTTCTTGAACTTTTTAAACCATAACCCCCAATAAGAAATATATTTCACATTGCAACTCATGACACACATATGTACATACAAATACAAATAAAACTTTATGGAACAATACATATCCTTCCCATAACAAAGCAGTCAGAAATTTTAACTTTATTTTATTGAAAATAAAGATGCTAGTTGTGATTTACTAAATGGATTTCACACTCTACTTTGAAACCTGCAGTTTCCAAACTATACTTGATCATCTCCACACCTGCCTATGAGACAAATATGACTGTAATTCAGGCTGAGTTTCCAGACCAGAACTGGGCAAACTCAAAGGATGACTCAATAAACAGAAGATGATCAGAAAGTCAGAATAGTTCCCCCAAAATATCTCAATTAGGCCCATGGATAAATCCTGGGGTTTGGCCACACCACTAGACCAAAATCAGTTTTGATCAATTTAAATCCCGCAGTTCAGCTTTCCTATCTTATTAATTAAACATCTTCCTTGGAGGCCAGAAAAGTACCCCATCCAAAATAACTTCTCACAAATGTCCCTAATATTGGAGACTTCAGGACCAGAGATGGGTGTGAAAGAGTGTCTTTTTTTTTCCCTGCAGTGTCACCATAGGCAGGAGCCAGAAAAATTTAAATGACATCATAACTCCTGGGAAGCCAATAGTGTAGCCTCACATGATGGAACAAGACTGCCCTATAGACTAGAAGGGACAAGGTCAGCCTACTCCAAGGTAAGCAGTCTCCATACATTCTGTTGGACTTCTTCCCAAGTGTTTGGTTCAGGGGCAAGCACCCCTGGACACCCAGTAGGTGTTCATTTTGTTTTGTGATTGAGCACTTGCCCCAGGTTTCTATGTTGTTCTCCTAAGTGATGGAAGACATTGCCTCTGGGAGTTTCTGTTGTCTCTGTCAGTCTCTGCTGCATGGATGGGGCCTGGTGTGAATGTCAAGCTCTGTCTCTGTCAGAGGGAGAATGTTCTAGCACAAGTCATTCCATCCTTAGTCTATTATGAATGTCATGATATTTTTCCCAAGCATTAGGTTTAGGATTTAATAAAATTGAAATCAATTGTCCTTCTTTCCTACATACATGAAATTAGAACATCATAAACTCAGAATGAATATTTTTGCAAAATCACAAGTATGTTCATGACTATTTAATGCACTATAAAATCCTAATTATCAGACTTTCTTTGGATTATGAAGGTGACATTATCCACCTTTGGTAGATTTTTTTCATTATCATTATTAATGATTGATTTTCCTGATCCCCCTTGACTAATGAAGTGTAATTTTGAGACAGAGTAAACACTGATCAAAAGGTAGCTGTTAAGGTGGCCTAGCTAGGGGTTTCTGATTTGTATCTTAGGGTGTAGGATACAGATCATAGCAGTTTCTGACTATCCAGCCAGTAGGTAAAGCCCTTATTGCCTCCCAAACTTTTGTTTGTGTTTTAGTCTCTAAGAAAGGAAGAGTTACAGTTACAGTACAAAGTTCCAGAAGATAAGTAGAAGAATTTTTAAATGATGTACCAAAAGAACAGACGAGGAAGGGTAATAACGTGAATTGCAGCTGTTGGGTTCTGTGACCTAGAGGTTGAGAAGGATGGGAAACTAATCTATGTTAGCAAATTAAAACAAACCTGTGATGGACCAAAAGGAAGTATGCTGCCTACTTGATCTCTTAGATCAATGTTTCTCAATGTGTTATATGTGGAACACCCATATCAGATAAAGAGGGGAGCAAGGGATGCTGGTTTCCTGGCCACACCTGAAGGTCTGGGAATCTGTAGTTTTTAAGGATCACCCCAAGTGAATATCAAGGGTCCTAAAGATTGAGAATTACTGAAGGTGATCCTAATTTAAAGAAAATAGAGCCATTTTATGAGATAAATGTGCATGACTCTATAGAAGGTAGTTAGAATCGGCTTGATTGACTGTAGTTCACATCTCTTTGGACCTCTTTGTTATTATTCCCCTGGAGACCAACAACCTTGAAGAGACAAAGGCAGCTCAGCAGCTGGATAGTAATATGCATGCTCTAAAAACAGCTGGACAAACTGAGCTAATACACAAAAAGAATTGAGGATAATGTTCCCTTGAGGATTCTGTTTAAACAAAATTCAAAATGATGACCTATTTCCCACAGAAGACTCCAATTTTTGGCATTTTTTCTTTCCAAGATGGATATTCGCATCTGGGATTTTTTTTGTCGTTGTTATGCTTTCAGCATGAAATGTTGTTATTATCACTTTTCATTTTTCCAAAAGATTTATTCAGTACTCTCTGCCTGTTGAGGAAACAGAAGAAAAGCAAGCACATTTACTTGTTTTTATTCATTATAGAGGTTTGCTTTCAGAGCCAAACAACTTCATTTCCCATTTTCAATTCTTAGAGTAGTCTCCTTGACTCTGTCTACACTGCGTGGTGAGAAGTTCCATACACCACTAACCCCACCTGACTAATTAGAAAATAAGATGATGTTGAATAGTAACCGAACAAATAGCAACTCTTTCCCCAGCCATGAGCCACTTTGCAACCCTAGGGGTAATTTTTAAGGCTTTTTGTACTTGAGGAAATAGTGTCATCTGGTCCCTTTCCCCTCAGAGTGTGGTTTGCCAATAAACACACGTGGGAGCTTATTAGAAATACAGAATCTCGGTCCCTGTCCCAGACCTACTCAGTCAGACTCTTAACAAGATTCCCAGGGGCTTCATAGTCACATTAAAGTTCGACAAGCACTGCTCTAGTACTCTGATTCTCAAACTCAGCTGCACGTTGGAATCACTCCTGGAACTTTAAAAACTTCTGACACCTAGATTCCACCCCCAAAATCATCTGTTTTTGAGTATTTCCTCAATTTGTGGCACCATGAGTTGTTCCAGGCTCATTTTGTATTTTCTCTGCCTCAGCCCTAAAATCAACCACTTCCCACTTAGGGAACTTGTTAAATCCTGGTGCTAACCAATCAAATCAGAAGAGCAAAATAGAGAATCACCATTAGGGAAATACCACAGCAATAATTATTTCGGGTTCAGGCAAAAGTGTGAGAAGAGAAGGATTTGCATAGACTCAAAGTAATTCCACCAAGATATTTAATACAAAGTGAAAGATAGTAACTTTACAGTGAAGAAACCCAGCAGACACCAACTTAACCATGTAAACGTCATGAGTAATAACATCCTGAGCCCCTTGCTTTGAAGGACACATCATTATTGTGGTTTTCTTGACAAAAATGCATAACCTCACTCCAATCATGAGAAAACATGACAAACCCAAATTGAGGGGCATTGTACAGAATTACTGACTGGTAATCTTCAAAAGTATCAAGGTCATGAAAAATAAGAAAAGTGTGAGGAACCATTACAGAAACTAAGAAGTAACAACTAAATACAATGAGGGATCCTGGATAGGATTCTGGAACCAAAAATTGTACCTTAGTGGAAAAATTGGTGAGATCTGAATTAAGCCTCTAGTTTAGTTAATAATATTGTCCCATTGTTAACTGCCTGTTCTTGATCATTATATTATGGTTATAATTTTGTTATCATTAGGGGAAGCAGGGTGAAGGATATAGGGAACTCTTTGTACTTCTTTTACAACTATTCTGAATGTCTAAAATACGTTCAAAATAAATAATTAAAAAGCAAAAGTCTCTAGGTGATTCTAATTATAACCAAGGTTGAAAACTACTACTCCAACCCTCAGTGGCCCAATTTTTTCCTTCTGCCTTTTTCCTTACTCAAGGAAAATAATTTTTTCCTATCTTGCCCTTATCAAGTAGCCTAACTTCGAGCGGGAACAACACTATGAGCAGCAACATCAGCCAATTTCTATCTCAGAAAATGTCCTTAGTGAGTGCCGTGGGAACTACACACTTGGAGCATAATCATAAAGGTGGACATACATGGAATCTTGCTGCTCTATATCCATTCTGCTTGCTTTGGTAAGAGCATCCCAATTTATTTTTAAGGAATTACCTACTTCCTTTTGAGCAGTCTTGACCTCAATAGTCCAGGAGTAGGCTATCCTTGTACTTTGAATCTTGAGAAGAGTAACACAGGAACAGCAGAGTCTAGACAAGACTGTCAATTAGCTCCCATTAACTAGATCCAGAGCTGCTGTGGTTCCAATAATTTTCCAACTCGTATTCTCCAGCTTTTCCTTTGATTTTTGGAGCTACCAATAAAACTTTCTTCTGATTGAAGTAGCTACAGTCAGCAGCTGTCGCTTGCTACCAAGGAACCCTAAGAAATACAGGTATGCCAACCTGAATCCACTGGTCACCCAGTCTAGGTGGGAATGAGACATCTGAATGCAATCCAAAGGCCATTAGTGACACTAAATTTAAAGATGTATTCCTGACCTCAGTAAGAGTGTTGCTTCCACAAAATTTTAGAAAACATTAAATGTTTCAAGTGTAAGAAGGGATCCTTCCTATTGGAGTTTAAATACTTTTTTTTCAAAAAAGGAGTGAACTGACAGTAAAAAGACTATTTCCGGTTCTGGCAGAAACAGATCCTAGCACCACCCTATGTTGGAATTGTCTCTCTGTCTTCCCATTAGGTTATGAGGGTCTTGAGAGCAAGAGCACACTATATCTCACTCATTCAGTATCTTATTTATGCTAACACCTAGCAAATATCTGGCATACAGTAGTTCATGATAAATACTTATTGGATGAATTAATGAGACTATTGCCACCACGTGACTTCAAATCAAGTCTTTGTTTATCCAATCAGTCTAAGACTTGTATAGGTTGATTAAAAGGACCCAAAATATTTTAGGAGAAGGAAAATCTATTTATGTAGTAAGATAGCTTTGTTCCTGAAAATTCTCTCATTTTAATATAATAATTGCATGAAAACTGTATTCCAAATCACTATCACTCTGTTATGCTCACAGTAGTTTCTTCCCAAGTATTTGCCTTCCAAAAACATCTAAATGAATAATGCAAGAGAATTGTTGAGGCAGGGAGGCTGACAAAACAAAATGGTGGGACATTTCAGCATTGTGAAAATCAGAGTTCTTAGTTGCTGTATTAGTATGTTTTCTACACTTATAACAGATTACCTGAAACTGGGTAATTTATAAAGAAATTAAATTTATGTCTTACAGTTTTGGAGACCGGGAAGTCCCCAGTCCAGGGAACATATCTGGTAAGGGGCTTCATCTTGGTGAGAACTCTCTACAGAGTCCCGTGGAAACAAAGGGTGTCATATGGTTAGAATAGCGAGAGAGTTTTCATGTTCTCACCTTATAAAGTCACCAGTCTGCACCCATGATAACCCGTTACAACATGAATGGATTAATCCATTCATAACAGCATATTCTTCATGATCCAATTACCTCTTAAATGCCCTGCCTTTCAAATATCATAATGGTTATTTCTCACCCTCTTAACACTATTACAATGGGATCAAATTTCAATGAGTTTTGGCAGGGGCAGTCAAGCCACAGCAGTTGCCAGTCACAGAATCTATTCTGTCTTGTTTAAGTAGGAAGTAATTTATTAAAAAAAATATTAGAATGCTTACTGAGTCTTTGGAAGAACTGAAGAAACAGGCTCTGGAGTAATCTGCAAGAACAATCCCCAGAACCTCAATGCAGAACTGGCAGGGAAGGAAAATTGCTGCTCCTGATGGTTCCAGAGCCACACTGCCTCTCCCACCATCTGTGCCTGCAAAATGGTTGCCCTGCACCCCACCTGCTTCCTCACATATATCATTCCTGTATCAACATCTCCGTGTGTGCATCTGATTAGCAGAATCTAAGTCACAGGACTGCACCCTGGAAGCAAAGGAAACTAAGAAGTGTGGGAGGTTTGCATTCTATCTTGGGAAGATGGGATTCACACCATGGGGAAACATCATAATGTACAAAGAATGTCAAAAGATTTGGCTAACAGGGTAAACCAGAATGATTTAGACTTTAAAAGGCTCCAGTCCTTGATTTATTGTCCCAATCTACCCTCTGGCATAATATTTTAAGCTATCAGGTAGATGTGGGCCTGAGCATCAGCTTCAGGATGCTTGCTCCAAACATCAGAGTCATTTCTCCACTAAATATCTCATAAGGGGAAAGAATCATCATGTACCAAACATGCCAGACACTGCTAAATGCGTTATATGCATTATGCATTTAATCTCCTCAAAAACCTCAATTCAAGGATATAATTCCCACTTTACAGATAAATTAGCGCTGAGAAATTGTTTTTTTTCAAAGTCACACAGTAACGCAACCATGCTCTTCCTCTTATATTGGGTTCTTAAGGAAGGCATTCACAGAACCATTAAAGATGGTACTGGCTTCAGGAGCCCATGTAATTGTGAATGTGCATTTTTCTGGGGAGATCATCTATAGTTTTTATCAGATGTCATAAGGAGCATATGACCCCCAAACAGTAATGAACCACTACATTTCCCAAAGTTGCAGTAGATCAGTTTAGAATCAGAAAGCTGTTGTTGTTGTTGCTGGGGGTAGGGGGAATGCTCCAACTAAATTTTTTTTTTATTGTGGAAAAAAAAAAAAACCAACCAAACATAACACGAGATCTGCCTTCATAAATGTTTACATGTACAGTGCATTATTGTTCATTGTAAGCACAATGCTGTACAACAGATCTCTGGAACATTTGCATCTTACATAACTAAAACTTTATACAAATGGAATAGTGATCTCATTTTCCCCTCCTCCCAACCCCTGGCAACCAACATTTTACTTTCTGTTGCTAATGAGTTTGACTAGCCAACTGAATTTTTAAATTTTTGACCTTAGCACTTATTGTTTGTGATATTATTTTGCAATATAAGATTTACATTTAAAAATTGAGCCAGGAACCCTCTCTCTTGGGGGTGGGGGAATGCCTGTCTGTGCAAGAATGAGCAGGGGTTAAAAGCGGTGAGAAGGGCTCTCTCTAAAACATGAGAAAGGACTGAGCAAACCAAGAGCATATTTTTCATTTAACTACTGAAGTCCTAGCTGCACATCAGAAGGCCTGGCATCTATTTGTGACTTTGCCACCAACTCCATTTATCAGGGCCTCCATCACCTGTGTGATGGGGGTAATATAAAACCTGCCATCATTTCCTCCATCACAATGTTATGACATTGTTTTGAAAGTACTTTCATTTTCCCAACAGAAAGGCATTATAGATCTCTCTCTATATATATACCAGTTATTACTTCTTTGGGAGAAAGAAAAGACCTCAGAGAAGATGGGGCTCAAACCTACTAGGACTGAGTCACTTCTGAGCCTCACAGGCATCCATATATGGGATGTTCTTTGTGAAGAAAGACTTGCTTATTTCTTATTTTTTCATTTCTAGTGAGTTGTTTCTTCTCCTCTTTTCATGTGTTGTGTTGTTTTGAAAATTCCAGTATAAATAAGCCTCTCAAATTGTGTTAGCTAGCTGGAATGTTGCTTTAGATGGTTCATTATTTATGTCTTGCTGTCAGCATGCATAATATTTTACAGAACACAAAAGCTTTACTCTACGAACAAGATAAAGATTATTTTAAAAGAGAAGGATGCAAGGAAGCCCAGGAGAGTCAGCCTGGCTCACTAGTAGAAGTAGCGGTATACACCATAAATATAGCAGATCTTCTAAATGTAGCATTTTATGAACAGGGTCAACCATCTGAGTGTGAAATGTCCCCTTTTTTGCCATCTATTTCCCAAGCAATCAGTTTTTAAAATGGCATTTTGGAAAGGTAATGAATATCTACTAACACTGGATGTAAACTTAATTTCAAAGATGTGGAATGGACTATAAATTGAAAACAGTGAGTGATTTCCATAGCTCAGCCTGTTCACACCAATGGAAATATGGATTACCAACAGGGGAAGCCAGGAGCTCTTCTCAAATAGGGTAACATGCCAGATAGTACAAAGTTGAAGTGGTGGTGGTGGTTGTTCTTGATGTTATTGTTATGTTCTGTTTTCTTGAGTGGTTTTCATAAAGAAAAATATGAAGAAATTCACAATTATGGTAGTATCTAATATAAGATTTAACATATGATATTTATTAAGCAGGTGACAGGGAGGAGAGACAAGGGAGAAATTTTGAAAACAGCTTCCCTTTAATGTCTTCTGCTAACTATTGTAATTCTTAATTTCAAACCGTGCTGTTACATATTATATTGCTTGGATGCAGATTAATTGATCTTAATTAGATGTCAAATGTAGGAGCAGGAGCTACTTCCTTAGGAGGTGAAGACTTCTTCAGATTGCCACCAGCACAGGAAACCTGAGCTATATTGTATTGCCTCCATAGGAAGCAGATAACCCTCCCGCTTGCAAGATTCCCTCCATAACCAATGGGTCAAGTCTCATTAATTTTTCCTTCACATAACTCTCCTATTCATTTCTTCTTTCCATTTTAAATTCTGCTTCCCTGACTCAGGCAGGGCCCCATCCCCTCTAAGATTACTGTTACAGCCCTCTAAATGATTTCCTTGCTCATAGTCCAGCCCTTCCAATTTACCTTGTACCCCCATGCCAGATTCTTCTTTCAGAAATACTGCTTTGATCATGCCTCTCTCCTGCATGTCAAGGGCTATCCACTGCTAATAACATAAAGCCCCAAATTCTTAGCCTAGCATGCAAGGCCCCACTGTCTTTCCAGGTTCACTTCCCAGGCCTCCCTCCACAAACCTTACACTCTTGCCAAACCAGATTATTCTTGTTTGTGGCTCAGCTCTCTCTCCCATAAGTTTGTATGTTCCTAGAATCCTGTTTAGCTCTTCTCTCTGCCCATTAAAATGTGACAGTGACTCAAAGTATATATATCTGACAAAACTTAACTAAAATTCAGGCCCCTGGGTGGCAGTTTTGAACATTTCCTCTAGTTCTTTGACACTCCTCCCACTGAGAGGTGGCGTTTAGGTCCCTATTCTTAAGTCTGGGTTGACCATAGGGATTAGCCTTTAACCTATAGAATCCAGCAGAATTGTTGCTGCATAAGTTCCAAGGTTCTGTGAGAATTAGCCGTGTAGCTTCTACCTGCTTCTCTTGGAATGCTTACTCTGGAGGAAGCCAGGCATCACACAAGAAGTCCAAATACCCATACTGGAGAGACCACAAATAGATACTCTGGTGGACAGCCCAGCTGAGCTCTAGAATAGTTGATGGACAGGGAGGACATACCTGAGACCAGTCAAGCCTTCAGATGACAGACTGCAGCCCTAGTCAACTTCCCAGGATCATCCCAACAAGCCCTTCTTGAATTTCTGACTCCCTAATTGCAAGTAAAATGAATGGTTGTTTTAAGTTACTGTGTTGGGGTAATTTGCTATGCAACGATAGTAACTAGTACACTTCATAAATTCTCTCCCTGACATCCCAATCCTACGGCCACCTCTCACTCCTCTAATTCCAAAGCAATAATTCTCTACCCTCCCTGACTCAGAAACCATTCATTGAAGCATCTACTAAGCGATGGATACCTGGGGAAGCAACAGGTTTTGAGAAAGACACTAACCCTGCTCTTAAGTTATTGACAGTCTGCTGGACAAGAAAAATAGGCAATTATAATGCATTACATCTACAATACATGTTTGAGCACTTATCTGAGGCCAGGCACTGTACCATAGCGAGATGAGATTGGAAATACCAATTTTTATGGGCTTTGGGATATCAGTGCAGTATTATCCTAGAGACAACTAAGTAGGTGAGTCTGGGGTTCTGGAGAGAGAAACGGGCTGAAGATTTAGATTTGGCGCCAAGCAGTCATAGATGATCGTGAAAGCCATGAGCATGCATGAGATTCCCCAGGGACTGGGGTGGGAAAGGCAGAGAGCCTAGGTAAGAACTCTAAGTACAGGATCATGTAAGGTAAAGTAAGAGGATCATTCAAAGGAAAAGAAGAATCAGAGAAAAAGCGAGGAAGCCAGTCTTGGAGTCACCAAAATCAAGGAAAATCAGCGTTTCAAGGAGCAGAGAGGAGTCAGCTATGCCAGATATTAGGGAGGCCAAATAATGTCATTTCTGAAAAGCATAACTTTCATTTAGACAATAATATTGTCGCCAACATCCCTTTTATTGCAATCTTGGGCTGTTATTTTAAAACACTTTTAGGTATTATAGTCTCACTAAAGTCATAAGTTCTTTGTGATCAGGGATTGTTTGTATTGCAAATTTGAACTTCACATAGTTACAAAACTCCAATATGTAAAGCTAAAACTATTTTTTAAAATTTATTTATTTTTTAATTGACACATATTGATTTTACATAGTTATGGGGAATGGAGTTATATTTCAATACATGTACATAATGTGTGGTGATTAAATCAGGTTAATTAGCATATTCATCATCATGAAAATTTATCATTTCTTTGTGATGAGAGCATTTGAGTTCCTCTCTTCTAGCCATTTAAGAACATACAATAAGTTATTTTAATTATAGGTGCCTAGCGCTACTGAAGACCCCTAGAACTTACTTGTCCTATCTAGCTGTGATTTTGTATCCATTAACCCACCTCTCTCTATTCTCTATCCTCCCTCCTACCTCCCCTTCCCAGCCTCTGGTAACCACTATTCTACTCTCTACTTCTATAAGCTCAACTTTTTTCTTTAGCTCCCACATTAGAGTGAGAACATGCAGCATTTTTCTTTCTGTGACTGACTCATTTCACTTAACATAATGTCTTTCAGGTTCATCCATGTTACTGCAAATGACAGGATTTTATCCTTCTTCATGGCTGAGTAGTATTCCATCATGTATATACCACATAATCTAAAACTATTTTTTGTTAACTGAAATTATCTGGTTCCTACTTCTGCTAATAGATTTAATCATGCCATTCTTTATGTAACTCAGTTCCTTCTATTTTTTTAAATTTATTATTATTTTTTTTTACATTTTAAGATGTTGTTGTGGAGCAGTTGGGGTGGAGGGGGAGAAGGGAGAGGGGAGGGAGATAGGGTACAAGGAGGAGGAAGGAGGGAAGGTGGGGCATGGTGGAGGCCTGTGGCACCCCCCTCATTCCAGCAGGGGACCCCAGGGGGCTTCCAGAGGCAGCCTGTTGGCTATTGCTGGGCTGGATGCTGATGTCAGGGGGCACAAATGAGGCCCTCGGTCCTACACTGTCCCAGTTTGGGAGCCTGGGGTGCTTCTGGCAGCAGCCTGGTGGTTGTCACTGGGCTGGATGCTGATGTCAGAGGGGCATGGCTGAGGTCCTTGAAGCCCCCCAGCCCCCATTCAGGAGCCTGGGGCACTTCCAGCAGTGGCTTGGTGGTCCTTGGTGAGCCAGATGCAGAAGTGGGGGGTGGGGCCAAGGACCTTGGCCCTCCCCGCATCCCTGCTAGGGAGCCTGGGTGTTTTCTGGTCCTTCAAGGTTTTATAGACCTTTGGTGGTGTTAGACCTTTACCGGTTAATATCAGAACTTTGTCTCTGATATGTGTGTTTTTTGTTTTATCTTTCAGTTCTGTGTTGGGTTATTTGCTATTCCCAGCACTTAAACTCTGCAGTGGAACTAATTTGTTGTCATTTGCTTACTTCTAAAATGGGAGAACTTCCTGTGGGAACCAGCACTTGAGCTCTGTGGTTGAGCTAAATTACAGCTCTGCTGCTGATTCTCTGGGGAAGGCTTTTTTGTGCAGCTCAGGGTTTAATTGTTGACCTCATAAGCACTTCCGGGTCTTGTGAGGTCCAGTACACTTGGGTTGTGTGGAAACTGTGGTCTGGGGCTAAGTCTTTTCAGCAAACTGCACCCCCTGCAGTTCTATTCTCCTGACCTATCTCCACTGAGTGGTCCTGTGCTGATTGGGGGGCAGATCTGCTGTCCATGCTGTGCCCCAATGTTCCCCGGGTGGGCCTGTCTCCCCCACTGCCTGCACTCCAAACACTTCCCATGGGATGGGCCATGTGCTGGTCCTTTGAGGTGACTCACCAGCCTCTGAGTGGCTCCTTTTTTCAGTTGTCTATGGCCCCTACCTTCTATGGGGGTCCGTGGGAACCCTGATAGTGGTCTTGCTGGCCTGGGGGCTATCAAGGCCCTCTTTCCCCTGCTGCCTCCAAGCAACTTCATACAAAGGGCACAGCTGTGGCTTTTGCCAGCTCTTGTTCCATGTGCTCACTAAGGCCAGCCTTGAAATGTCGGGGCTTGAAATGGTCAGAGCTGTCCTTTCTTTCTGTCATCATGGCTTCTCCCACCTTCATGAACTCCGTAGGTCTCTCCTCCTCTTCCCCTGAGCTCCAGCGGCCCCAGCAGTCGTTGCTTTTTAATAGTTGTAAATTGGTTGATTGTGCGAGAGGGTGACGCTGGGGACCACCTATTCTGCCATCTTGATCAGAGGTCTCTCCAGTTCCTTGTATTTTAAAATAATTTTTTTTAAACATGCTCAAGTACGGGGTTCTACTCATTCTACTTTGTCTTCCGTTCTGTGGAGATGTTCTGGGTCCAGGGGTGCTGATGTATGATCCTGGCAGGGAGTGTCTCCCATAGTGTCCACTGCTCTTGCTGGACCCTGCTCAGGTGTAGCTTATCCATCCAGATCTTGCATGTCAACCTGTTCACTATATCCACTGCTAATATCTGAGGTCCCATCGTGGTTTACGATCGTTGATCCACACGAACGGAATCATCTCTGTTCTTTCTCAGGTCTGCTAGTCCCCCTCTCTTTCTCTCCTCTTAGCTACTTACCTTATCTTCCCCTGTGGTGGGCAGAATCCTAGAAACCCTGCACATCTCCCTCAGTCATATTAGACATGGACCTTCTGTAGAGCTCATGGTATAAATTATCTAAATTTATACCAATTTAGCACATAGAACCTGGTACATGAAGCCAAGTTTTCAGGAACTCTCCCAAAATCTATTCTCTCTTAAGCCTGTTTTTAAAAATCAAAAATGTTTTGGCTTTCTGACAAAAAAATGTCTGGCTTTCTCTGCTCTGGATTTTGAAACCTTTCTTGAATGTGAAAATTGCTTTATTTCTGACTGCATTCACCATTTCTTGACTAATAAATGCCACTGATACAATGGGGAGAAAACAGAACAACTGAGACTCTCCAGGAACAAAATATATATACATTAGATGATATACAATTATATTGGTTATGCACATAATAAATGATCAAGTCATATCATATAAAATATTTTCTGATGATTCTTTGATAGGAGAAAGGCAACTTAAAAATATAGTCTAAGTTGGCCTGACATTTGCTATTGTTTTGTAAATTTGGGTTAATAAGGTCAATCCTTACAGGACTCTATTCCATTACTAGGACTTAAACTATAAACATGTAAACTGTAAATAGTGTTAGCTGTCATAGTGTTGGTGGTGGTTATGGCTTTGCCACCCCAGAAATGATGTCCCATAGGCATTATTAAATGAGAAATAAAGATAAGTATGTTCTCCCCTGTAATTATGTCTCTTTAAATGAAAGTAAAACTCTTTATTAAAACAGACAAGCACAAATATTTATTTATATTACTAATTGCTCTATTTAAATAGAAAATATAATTAGGATGTGATTTAAAGAAATGTCAGATACTTGATACAATTGCATCCTCCTTTCTCATAATCCTTGTTGTCAATCACTGTTTAATTTAATCCTGGCTTTATCCTAAATTAAAACAGAATTAACTTACCCTTTATCTTCCCAAGAATCAAACCTCAAATTTCTGGACCACTTTCCCCAATTGACACACCTTTGGCTGTTTCCGATTAAGAAATATTCCTGTAACCACTTATTTTTCCAGGCTACTGCTAAAGCAATTCTCCACAAGTTCTAGCTCTCTTCTTTTTTAAAATTTTAAAATTTAATTGTGCGTATTTGTGGGGTACAGTGTGTTGTTTCAACACATGCATGTACTGTACAATGATTCACATTCATATGTATAGGATAGATGGCATATCTATCCCCTGAACATTTGTCTTTTCTTTGTGGTGATTATGGTCAAGCTCCTCTTTTCTAGCTATCTAGAAATATACAACATAGTAATATGCGCTCTAGTCAGCCTAGAACCTCAGAACTTCTTCCTGTCTACCTTTAGCTTTGTACCTATTAATCCATCACTTTCCCTCCCCCTTAGCCACCTTCCTTTCCTGGTAACCATTATTCTACTCTTTACTCAATAAGAACCACTTTTTTTTCTTTTTCTTTTTTTTAGATTCCACATATGAGTGAGATCATGTGGTATTTGTCTTTCTGTGCCTGACTTACTTCACTTAACATCATGATCGCCAGTTCCATCCATGTTATTACAAATGATAGGATTTCTTTTTTTTTTTTTCTTTTTTTTATCTTGTAGCTAAATAGTATTGCATCATGTATATGTACCACAGTTTTTTTACCCATCCACTGATGGACATTTAGGTTAATATTGTCTCTTGTATATTGTTAATAGTGTTGCAATGAACATGAGAGTTCAGTTGTCTCTTCAATATATTGATTTCATTTCCTTTCAGTATACATCCAAGAATGGGATTGCTGGGTCATAAGGTAGTTCTATTTTTAGTTTTTTGAGGAACCTCCATACTATTTTCCGTAATCGCTATATTAATTTACATTCCCACCAACAATGCAGCAGAGTTCCCTTTTCTTTCTCTCTTCCCCCACCCCCTTTTCTTTCTTTTTGATAATAGCCATTCTAACTAACATGAAATGGTATCTAATTGTAGTTTTAATTAGCATTTCCTTAATGATTGGTGACGATGAGCTCTTTTTCATGTGCCCATTGACCATTTGTACTTTCATGTGCCTGTTCGCCATTTGTATGTCTTATTTTGAGAAATTTCTGTTCAGGTCCTTCACTCATTTTTAATTAGGTTATTATTATTATTTTTTTTTTTTTCGTGTCCGGCAACGGATCGCAACCCTCGGTGTCGTGCCCATACCGGACCGGGACCGGCAACGGGATTGCAACCCTCGGTGTTGCACCCGCACCTCACTCAG
>NW_007727088.1:419325-423412 GCF_000696425.1 Galeopterus variegatus
TCGTGCCCATACCGGACCGGGACCGGCAACGGGATCGCAACCCTCGGTGTTGCACCCGCACACGCACCTCACTCAGCCAGTGAGCGGGAACTGGTCTGTATGTGGGATCCAAACCCTCGGTGGGAGCGCCGCCGCACTCCCAAGCGGCGCACTGTAGCAGTGCGCCACCGGGCCGGCCCTATTATTATTATTATTAATTATTATTTGGTGTTGAGTTATTTGAGTTCCATATATATGCTAGATATCAACCCCTTGTCTGATGTCTAATTTGCAAACACTTTCTCTCATTCTGCAGGTTGTCTCTTCACTTTGCTGATTATGTCCTTAGCTATGCAGAAGCTTTTTAGTTTGATGTAGTCCCATTTGTCTATTTTTGTTTTAGTTGCCTATGCCTTTGTAGTCTTAATCAAAAAAGCACTGACCACTCCCATTTCTTGTAACATTTCCTCTATGTTTTCACTTAGTAGATTCATAGTCTCAGGTCTGAAACTTAGGTCTTAATCCAATTTGAGTTGATTTTTGTATATGGTGAGAGACAGGGATCTAGTTTCAATCTTCTGCATGTGGATATCCAGTATTCCCAGAACCATTTATTGAAGAGGCTGTCCTTTTCTCAATGTATATTTTTGGTACTTGTGTCAAAAATCAGTTGGCTGTAAATATGGGCTTATTTCTGGGCTCTCTCTTCTGTTCCATTGGTCAATGTGTCTTTATGCCAGCACCATACTCTTTTGGTTACTATAGCTTTATAGTATATTATGAAGTCAAGAAGGGTTATGCCTCCAATTTTGTTTTCATTGTTGTTGTTGTTTTGTTTTTTGCTTAAGATTGTTTTGGCTCTTCTGGGTCTTTTGTGGTTCCATACAAATTTTAAGATGATTTTTTCTATTTCTGTGAAGAATATCATTGGTATTCTGATAGGGACTGCATTGAATGTGTAGATTGCTGTAGATAATATGGACATTTTGATAATATTAATTCTTCCAACCCATGAACACAGGATATCTTTCCATTTATTTGTGTCTTCTTCAATTTCTTTCACCAATTTTTATGATTTTCCTTGTAGAGGTCTTTCACCTCCTTGGTTAAATTTACTCTGATAATAAAAAGAATCTGCTCTGACAGGTCAGCTAAATGACAGTGCCTTGAGAGATCTGGGATAAGTCAGTAATCATGTCCACCTGTCCTAGAACATGTTATCATAAGAACATTTTATTCAGAAGCAGCCATAATGGCGCCAGAAAGACGTAAAATAACCTAGAATACCTCTTATTACCCTTTCCTAGATCCCTGCATGTGGGATGAACTTAGTGACAATACCAAATCTATATGTCATGTACAACCAATAGAAAGTGTGATGAAGTAATT
The DNA here is from genome assembly GCF_000696425.1 of Galeopterus variegatus. NCBI lineage: Eukaryota > Metazoa > Chordata > Mammalia > Dermoptera > Cynocephalidae > Galeopterus > Galeopterus variegatus. The sequence continues at coordinate 420,694 of NW_007727088.1, forward strand.
AGGCAGGGCTGTCTTTACATTTGACCCTTTCCCCTTCTTGTGATTATAAAATGCTAAGCTCTGCTGACCCTTTTCAGAACACATTCTCAGGGTGACCTGATCTATGTGTCTTCCTGGTTGCAATGGTTATATTGCCTCAATAAATCCTTGCTAGATGTACTTGGTCTCAGTTTCCTTTTAGGTCAACAACTCCTAGGTTTTTTTTTTTGGTTTTTTTTTTTGGTAGCTATTATGAATGGGGTTGCTTTCTTGATTTCCTCAGATATTTTTATATTGGCATATAGAAACGCTATTGATTTTTTTGTGTGTTGATTATTTGTATCCTTCCCCTTTACAAAATTAGCTCTCTTCTTTTTAGAGCTCATCCTCGTTCCTCCCTGCTCACCCCCACTAAGAAATCTTAGTGGAAATTGAGAGAAACATAGAAACATATAATGCCTCTACAATAGCATGAGTGCCCTGGGACAATCTCTTCCTCAAACTAGAAGAAAGTTCTTCTGTCTTGCCGTCTCTCCATCTCTCTCTCTCTTGTGAAAACCTGACTCTCCCATCTTCTAGCAATCAATCCTGAATCATGATTTTGTATGTAAAATTGCTTTCAAAATGGGCTGGGATTACAAAACAAAGCTTATCAAAAGTTATCTTCTCTAGTTAGAGCTTGTGATTTTTAAAAAAGAGATGTAAAATAATGTCATCTTAGTTGGGCTAACTTTCCACTAGCAGAAAAGCAAGGCAATCATATTAGGGGTGAATACACAACCTTGACAGTGTTTTTTGCTTGTTTGTTTGTTTTTGCATTTTCTTACAAGGAAGAGAAGGTAGAGAGAGGTTGATAATCTAAGAGCCAATCATATCTTAGGTGGTAGCCAGAAAATACAGCAAAGCTGGGAAAATAACATGGTTGGAAATAAAAGAATGGTGGGAGAAATACATAGGAAAACAAGAAGCTACTGAAGAAAACAGTAGAAGAAAAGAAGGCTGAATGTGATTGATTGAAAGAGAGACCAAAGTGCTTAAAGTTAGGGAGGAAAGAAAAGAGAAAGCAAAATGAATGGTTTCAAAAACAGAACTAAGGAAATATTGGTCTTATGGTTGGAAGAATAATTGTTGTAAATTACTGTGAATGGAAGAATTTAAAAGCAAATGCCCAACATTATGTTGGATCCCCTGTGAGTAATTAATATGTATTTGTTGACTAATCAAAGCTAGGAAAGGAGCTTCTATGAAGAAGCTGGAGAGTGTGGATGAGGAGGTCACTGACAACTTTTTGTGCAGAGATAATAGGGTTGAATTATAAGAAAAGGCATGTCTATTACTGATAACTGATCTATGATGTACTTAAATATTTTAGTGATATGTTTATACTTCTAGTCTTGCTCACACAGCTCAGAGTGGGTGGGTGCATGGCACACCACACTCTAAAAAGCGAGATAATAGGGTTGAATTATAAGAAAAGGCATGTCTATTACTGATAACTGATCAATGATGTACTTAAATATTTTAGTGATATGTTTATAATTCTAGTCTTGCTCACACAGCTCAGAGTGGGTGGGTGCATGGCACACCACACTCTAAAAAGCCTGTTACTGCATTTCTAGAGGGTCACCTTGAACCATTTTTCTCCTCATATCTGTTGTACATTCACTCTTCCTACTTTCAGCACTAAAGGCATAAGATGAAGTTACAGAAAATTTTATGCATTTTATAGAGTACAGATGTCCAGTATTATGTGAAACATTTTCTCTTTCACCATTCATGGAGATTCAAAAGATGGCATTTGTTTATCCAGGAAGGGTAGCACTTACTTCCTCTGTTTTAAACAGTCTGGCCAGAGTATCCAAATGATGGCTCCCTTGTTCTCAGACAATCAGGCATAGCCTAAAATTTACCAAAATGAAATTAAGAACAACGTGTTTACTTAAAAACCACATTTTTCAACAATGTTATTTTCTAATCTTGCAAATCTTCTAATACTTTTCTAATATACGACTGAGTTAAAAACTTCAGATATGTNCATCATGATCTCCAGTTCCATCCATGTTATTACAAATGATAGGATTTCTTTTTTTTTTTTTCTTTTTTTTATCTTGTAGCTGAATAGTATTGCATCATGTATATGTACTACAGTTTTTTTACCCATCCACTGATGGACATTTAGGTTAATATGGTCTCTTGTATATTGTTAATAGTGTTGCAATGAACATGGGAGTTCAGTTGTCTCTTCAATATATTGATTTCATTTCCTTTCAGTATACATCCAAGAATGGGATTGCTGGGTCATAAGGTAGTTCTATTTTCAGTTTTTTGAGGAACCTCCATACTATTTTCCGTAATCGCTATATTAATTTACATTCCCACCAACAATGCAGCAGAGTTCCCTTTTCTTTCTCTCTTCCCCCACCCCCTTTTCTTTCTTTTTGATAATAGCCATTCTAACTAACATGAAATGGTATCTAATTGTAGTTTTAATTAGCATTTCCTTAATGATTGGTGACGATGAGCTCTTTTTCATGTGCCCATTGACCATTTGTACTTTCATGTGCCTGTTCGTCATTTGTATGTCTTATTTTGAGAAATTTCTGTTCAGGTCCTTCACCCATTTTTAATTAGGTTATTATTATTATTATTATTATTTTTTTCGTGTCCGGCAACGGATCGCAACCCTCGGTGTCACGCCTGTACCGGACCGGGACCAGCAACGGGATCGCAACCCTCGGTG
>NW_007727088.1:424412-438712 GCF_000696425.1 Galeopterus variegatus
TTTTTTTTTTTGGTAGCTATTATGAATGGGGTTGCTTTCTTGATTTCCTCAGATATTTTTATATTGGCATATAGAAACGCTATTGATTTTTTTGTGTGTTGATTATTTGTATCCTTCCCCTTTACAAAATTAGCTCTCTTCTTTTTAGAGCTCATCCTCGTTCCTCCCTGCTCACCCCCACTAAGAAATCTTAGTGGAAATTGAGAGAAACATAGAAACATATAATGCCTCTACAATAGCATGAGTGCCCTGGGACAATCTCTTCCTCAAACTAGAAGAAAGTTCTTCTGTCTTGCCGTCTCTCCATCTCTCTCTCTCTTGTGAAAACCTGACTCTCCCATCTTCTAGCAATCAATCCTGAATCATGATTTTGTATGTAAAATTGCTTTCAAAATGGGCTGGGATTACAAAACAAAGCTTATCAAAAGTTATCTTCTCTAGTTAGAGCTTGTGATTTTTAAAAAAGAGATGTAAAATAATGTCATCTTAGTTGGGCTAACTTTCCACTAGCAGAAAAGCAAGGCAATCATATTAGGGGTGAATACACAACCTTGACAGTGTTTTTTGCTTGTTTGTTTGTTTTTGCATTTTCTTACAAGGAAGAGAAGGTAGAGAGAGGTTGATAATCTAAGAGCCAATCATATCTTAGGTGGTAGCCAGAAAATACAGCAAAGCTGGGAAAATAACATGGTTGGAAATAAAAGAATGGTGGGAGAAATACATAGGAAAACAAGAAGCTACTGAAGAAAACAGTAGAAGAAAAGAAGGCTGAATGTGATTGAATGAAAGAGAGACCAAAGTGCTTAAAGTTAGGGAGGAAAGAAAAGAGAAAGCAAAATGAATGGTTTCAAAAACAGAACTAAGGAAATATTGGTCTTATGGTTGGAAGAATAATTGTTGTAAATTACTGTGAATGGAAGAATTTAAAAGCAAATGCCCAACATTATGTTGGATCCCCTGTGAGTAATTAATATGTATTTGTTGACTAATCAAAGCTAGGAAAGGAGCTTCTATGAAGAAGCTGGAGAGTGTGGATGAGGAGGTCACTGACAACTTTTTGTGCACAGATAATAGGGTTGAATTATAAGAAAAGGCATGTCTATTACTGATAACTGATCAATGATGTACTTAAATATTTTAGTGATATGTTTATACTTCTAGTCTTGCTCACACAGCTCAGAGTGGGTGGGTGCATGGCACACCACACTCTAAAAAGCCTGTTACTGCATTTCTAGAGGGTCACCTTGAACCATTTTTCTCCTCATATCTGTTGTACATTCACTCTTCCTACTTTCAGCACTAAAGGCATAAGATGAAGTTACAGAAAATTTTATGCATTTTATAGAGTACAGATGTCCAGTATTATGTGAAACATTTTCTCTTTCACCATTCATGGAGATTCAAAAGATGGCATTTGTTTATCCAGGAAGGGTAGCACTTACTTCCTCTGTTTTAAACAGTCTGGCCAGAGTATCCAAATGATGGCTCCCTTGTTCTCAGACAATCAGGCATAGCCTAAAATTTACCAAAATGAAATTAAGAACAACGTGTTTACTTAAAAACCACATTTTTCAACAATGTTATTTTCTAATCTTGCAAATCTTCTAATACTTTTCTAATATACGACTGAGTTAAAAACTTCAGATATGTTCAACGAAAGACCCTGTAGTGTTGTTATCTGCCTCAAATGATCATTTTTCTATTGTGCCTTATAAAGCAAAAATATCCTGGGCCATTTGCTTCAAATAATCCACTGGGAAATGGAGATTTGGAAATCCACTGGGAAATGGACATTGGTTAGAGGCCAGACGAGATTGGCCATGTGCTGAGAATTGTTGAAACTGAGTAATGGAACATGGAAGTTCATTATTCTATTCTGTTTTCTAAATCAAATAAAATATATGTACAAGGATATTTATACTGGCAATATTTATAACACACAAAAAGTAGAAACAACCAGATTATTAAATAATAGAATGACTTTTCAAAGGGATAAGTGATGGCATATTCTAAAGGCAAATTATCACGTGGCCTCTAAAAAAAAACCCGTCGTGTTATCAATGGATATTTAATGACATGGAATACTGCTTATAATTTTTTAAGTAAAAAATCTGTGCGGCAATCCACATGTACAGTTTAGTATCAATTTTTAAAAACAAATTAAAATATAAACGTTTGTAATAAAATTCCCCAGGTTGGCCTAATTCTAATTTTTATCCTAAGAGAATAATCAGAAATGTATAAAAAGACTTATGTATACAGATATTCATTATAGATTTATTATAATAAAAGATAAGAGGTAGTTTAGTAGTTTGGAAATTGGTCAAATTAATGTTATATATATCTATTTAATGGAAAATGATCCAGTTATTAAAAGTTGCATTTTTGAAGAATATTTAATAAAACAGGAAAATGTAAAATGATGCCAATTAAATGACACAATGCCAAACTCTACATAGCATAGGCCACATTTATTAAAAAACAAATCAAATTTATTTATAGCTTGGTAATAAGGAATTAAAAAATTTCAACTATAGGGCCAACAACTAAAGCAGAAAGTAATCATCTGGGTTAGAGTTTTCCTTAAGGTTAGGACTAAGTCACAGATAAAAACTTACAGCACTCCTACTGATTTCTAAGTTCTTTTCCAAATCACAGGAAGCTAATCAAATGAGGCTCTCTGGTCCAGGCTTTAAAGTGAAATCCCTTTCGGTGACTATGGAAGATAAAAATTCCCAGTATGACCTTCTTAGCTCCTGTCCCTAGCCCTTGGTCCTGCACCAAAGCTTCGAGGCTTGTGGTGTTTTGATAACTCTAAATATACGATTCTTTCTTAAGCTCCACAAATGTTCCTCCAGGTAAGGCGATTTCTCACCCTTTGTCTCCAGGATTGTCAGGAGACAAACCTGGCTGTGGGGCTTAACACCCATGACCCTCCCACCATTCACAAATGGGAGATACTCTTATGTGGTCATCTCCTTTCAGATGGCTTCCCACTGGGACATACTCTTATGTGGTCATCTCCTTTCAGATGGCTTCCCGTGCCTATTGACTTGACATAGGAGAATCTAACCCAAAACTATACACTGATTGCTTACGGTTTTGCCAACAAGGCTCAGCATGCATGCTCATTAAATAACCTTCTATTCTTGTTCATAGGTGTGGATATAGGAAACAAACGATCCAAGTAATATGGCACATCTGGAGAGTAAACCATTCCTAAAATCACCCCTACACACACATAGATCTGTGGGCAAAAGATTTCCAGAAATAAATTTCAATATATTTCTAATTTCCCAATTTTTTTCCTACTTTTAAATTCTTTACCTTTTCTTTCTGGAAAAAGAAAAGAAAAAAAGATTTACTATTAATATGTTTTTTAGAAAACAAGTGGAGTTTGGAAAATTGCATTTTTTCTAGTCTCCTGAGAGAAGTGTGCATGTGTGTTTGCCACACAGGGTTTTCTAGGTTTGGAACTAAACTCAGTTACCACTGATAATGAATGTTCGTTCCACTGACTCAGGCTGGGTGTGTTTGGAAACTCACCCTGCAAATCATGTGAGCTAACAGTCTTCCATTGAGCCTTCTAGCTCACCCTTCATTCCAATGTGTAGAGGTAGTTGCCCTAGTTGCTCTGGTTACTAGTTTTAAAAAGGCATCCACACAACAATTTATAGGGAGAAGGAAACCTTTAAAGGTGGAATCACTAAATATCCATGCTATAATTGGAAAATGAAACAGAGGTAACTTTTTCCCCTAAAATGTGTGGGTATAGATTATTTGAGGTTTAATTTCCTACTTTTTATAGATACTATTAACAATGATTTAAGGGTCATTTATTTTGGTATTTGTACATAACACTGAACACTTGTTCAGCATCAGTATAATCTGTCGACATGAGCCCAACATATCAAAGGAAGTACAAGACAGAATACTTGGTCCCTCTGGAGAGCTCAGCAGCCTCGGGACAGCTGGAACTGTGCTTGGTCTGTAGAATCAGGCATCCCCTTGTGATCATATCTGGTTCCACTCCATAGGCTCCATGTGCACATGCATGCTTCTGAATTAATTTCTGCAGCTTTGAGTTATAATGGTCTCTACATCAAGACACATAATATCACGGGCTGAGCCCGTGGCGCACTCGGGAGAGTGCAGCGCTGGGAGCGCAGCAGCGCTCCCGCCGCAGGTTCGGATCCTATATAGGGATGACCGGTGTGCTCACAGCGCTCACTGGCTGAGTGCGGTGCGGCCGGTCTCAAAAAGGACAAAAAAAAAAAAGACACATAATATCACAAAGTAGAGAAAGACTGTATGGGTGTGTGGATGGGGGTTAGTTCAGACCCTTCACTCAGAATAGAGATCTTAGCAACTTCATTATGCTTTCTATGTCATTCTCTTCAAGAGTCATTAAGTATATTGGTGATACCCTTATGGAAGACAGTATCAAAATCCTTAAAATAAAAACAAAAAATTATAAATTTTTTGACCCAGCAAATGCATTTCAAGAAAATTATTCTAAGGAAATAGTGAACAAATATTAATGTACAAGGGTATTCATCAAAGTGTTGTTTATAAAACCAAAGTATGGGAAATCTATGAAGCTTGATTAAACAAATGATGGTACATACACACAATAGAATATTATTGATCCATTAAATATCATAATACAGTCATATTTATTAACTTAAAAACAAGTCTAAATTTTGTTAAATGAAAAATTTAGGCTAGAAACAGGATCAATGATATGATCCCATTAAATTTAAACATATACATAGAAAAGTCTAGAAGGTTCCATACCAAAATATTAGCAATATTTATCTCTGGCAGAGGCATTTTGGGTAAATATCACTCTCTTCTTTATATCTCTTTATGTTGACTGAACAAAGCATAAAATAAAGCAAGTAAAAAAAGAATCTATCCCTACCGTCTAGGATACAAGGAGATTTTTATTACAATGATAATTCAAACAGCCTAACATCCCATTTTCTGTGTAACATCCTATTTGTGTCTGAACTGGGATGCATTACAGTCCTGTGTTTAAGTTTAAACCAAGCTGTGGGAGTACACATATGACATACTTTACTCTCCAACTTAATGGCTCTGGCAAGTCAGGAAATCATTCTGACTACGAGTTGAATAAAATCAGTCCAAATCACATTAGCATCTTATCGCCATGCTGTCGGAATATGCCCACAATCTTCCGACTACAATCTGGCAACTTCATGGATGAATAGTTCTATTCATCAGAAGATTCTTATTCAGGGATTAGAAATACATGGCAGAGCTACCACCAGCTACCTCCTCTCACAACCATGGCAGACTTCATTAATCACACTTTGTCCTGTGAACCCAGATGTGGCCTCAAAATCCTTTCCAACACAGCTGTACTTCTGGCATCAATCATTTATTTCAACTCAAATTGAAATCTATTAGCCATATCTGCTCTGATTACTCTGGGCTGGAACATTATTATTTCTTTGGCTCCCAGGACTATGGAGTCGAGAAGCATGACCACTTTCTGATCTCTCTTCCCTTAAATGTTTAAAACATATAAAGGTGTTGTTGGCATAAGGTTAACTCTCAAGAGTCCAAACAGCATGTTTTGAGAAGTCCCCTACCTCCACTCCTGAGCTTAATAAAAGTAACGTTTTATTCCCCAAGATCTTTAAGAATTATGGCATGGAAATTTGAACCCTATTCTCCATATAACTGCATTTATATTCCATACAAAATAATAGATTAAGAATAGTCACAAATATTAACATAAAGTAGAACTCCAAAAGGAATTCAGCAAACTAAAATGGACAAGGTTGACATACATAGAACCAGAGCAATTAATGAACAATTTTTATGTTCTACATCCAAAAAAATCATATTTCTACCAAAAGTTGGTCTGAGAAAGGTACTGTGAAATCCCAGAGAACTTCCACATGTGGAACAGGTGGGATCCAGCCTTACGGAAATGATCAATATGACAGATTAGTCACATTTTCAAACTCCCAGCCTCAAATTCCAAAAAACAACCAAATATACACACATACACATACTCATCTCTGGAAAAGGAGAAATACTGTTATTAGCAAATCAGAAATTTTGAAGAAACCTTGAAAGAGCAAAGCTGATGTGATCACATTGGCAGAGGAAACCACAGCCCAAGTCATGTAGAAAAAATATTACTAAGGGAGTGGAAATGATTTAAAAGGAACTCCAGAGCAGGACAATACTAAAAATGGCAAGAACAAAAATAAAAGAAATAATATAAGAAAAATTCCCAGAGCTGAACAATAATACATGATTTTAGATTGGAAGTGCCCACAAAATGCTAAGCAGGTTGGAATAGGCCCATATTGATAAAATTTCTCTTGACACCAAGGGTAAAGAGAAAGTTTCCAGAAAGAGAGAGAGAGAGAGAGAGAGAGAGAGAAAGATTACTTATAAAAGAATGAGAATCAATTTGACATCAGAACTTCTCATCAGAAGGTACTAAGAGACACTAGGGAAACTCTTCAAAATTTTAAATGGAAATTATTTTTAACAGAGTATTTTATTCCTAGAAAAAACAACATTCAAATTAGAGGGCAACAAGAAAATGTCGATTTTAAGTGCAAGAAACTCTTGTTGCATTAAAGAATTTACAAGGGGATTAAAGTTTTAAAATATTGAGCCAGTTGAGAAACTTTCTTTTAATTTGAGAGAAAGAAGGATTTTGATTGCGTCTGAAATAATTCCCTGAAGAACCCTTAGCAAAGTTACTAAATATGTACACTTTGAGAGAAAGAAAGAAAGAAAAGAGAGACAGAAAGGGAAAAAAAAGGAGAAGGAAAGAAAGGTTAGGGACAAGTTCTTATTCAGCAGCTTAGTTAAGTGGCAGTGAAAAGCATCACCCTCTGATATACATTTAGCGGCTTATGAGAAATGAACTGGTTTTGAAGTCCAATTTCTTCTACTTGGAGAATTTTGGATTTTATACTCTCAGCAGATTTGGCAAGTGCCCCGTCCTTGTCCCCTTGCCATAGCAAGGACGAAGGACAAACAAACAGACCTACTTCCCTGCAGATTCCTCATTGTCACCAGAAGAATAGCTTCCTATGAGACTATATGAGTTATGGAGCTATGGAGTTAGGGGCCAGGAAAGGGCATTGTTTGTCCTTCACAACAGTAGAGCATTGGTTTCCCCACATAACCACATAGAATGGTTGTTTGTGCATGCTTCCTCCCCTGACTTCAGTATGTATAGAGTGTATGACCCATTCATTTGCAGTATTTTCTTGACCCTGAGATATGTAAACAGGAGGATGGTCCAAAGCAACCATGAGGTTATCCTCTCATAAAAATAACAGTTCGCTTTGTGCTCAAAGAGCTTTCACATAATTCTGATTCAAGCCTCACAAACAGTCCTACGGGGTGAGAAAGAGATATAATTATCTTTTTTTTTTTTTAACAGAAGAGTAATTTGAGGCTCAGAGGATTAAATAAAACGTCCAAGAACATTCAGCAAGTTAGTCAGCCAGTCTGGTCGTGTGAGTACTTCCTTGTGTGACAGAACATGCTGTTCTGAACACGGTCTTTTACAACAGCGTGTGGTAAACAAGTAAGCATTTTATGATAAAGATAATTTCAGGTCCTGGTAATCACCATGAAGACAGTAAAAGAAGTAATGTGGCGGAGGGTGACGTGGACAGTGGTGGGAGCAGGTTCGCTCCTCTAGCTCGGGTGGAGCTGGGGACGTTCCCCGAAGAGACCCAGATGTGGAGAAGAAGGCAAGCATGTAAGGATCTGCGGGAAAAGCAAACCCTAGCAGGGGAGCAAGCACCTTAGACAGGGATGACTGTGGCATGGAGGAGGGGTACAAATAAAGACCAATGTAGCGGAAATACAGTGCACAAAGAGAAGGCTGGTAGGAAACGGGGCGAGAGGCAGGTAGGGCCAATCACATACAGCTCAGTGGGCCCTAATAAGGAATTTGGGTTTTGTTCTAAGTGTAATGGGAGGTTCTTCATTTTTTTAAGAAACATCTTTTTTGAAGTACATTTTACATGTCATAAAATCCACCTATTTGAAGTGTGCAATTCCGGAATATTTATAACTTGACGGAGGGGTGCAACCATCACCATAAACCAGTTTTAGAACATTCTCATCCTACCACTAAGATTTCTCATGACCATTTACATTTATTCCCTGTCTCCATGCAGCTGCTAATCTACTTTCTGCCTCTATAAGTTTGCCTTTTCTGGACATTTCTCTAAATAGAATCCTGCAATATATGGTCTTTTGTGTCTGGCTTCTTTCACTGGGCATTATGTTTTTGAAGTTCTGTAGCATGTGTCAGTGATTTGCTCCTTTTTATTGCTGAATAGTGTACCGTTATATGGATATACCACAATTTGTTTGTCCATGATCAGGTAGGTTGTATGCAGGTTTTGGCTATTATGAATAATGTTGCTATGAACAGTTGTCTGCAAGTCTTTGTGTGGACATGTTTGCCTTCATTCCTCTTGGGTAGATACCTAGATGTGGATTTGCTGGGTTGTACAGAAGCTCTATGTTTAACATTTTCAGAAACTTGCAAATTGTTTTCCAAAGTGGCTGCACCATTTTACATTTTACTGGTTACTTAATGGCAAGTAGACTATGGGCAGGAGACTACTTAGGAAACAGTTGCAGTAAGTCAGGATGGAGATGATGGTGCCTTGGATTTGGGTTACAACAGTGGATGTGGAGAGAAGGAGCTTGAATAGGGATGCACGGAGGTAGAGCAGACAGAGTTGGTGGATAGATTGGATGTGGGGTGTGGGAAAGAGAGGTATTTAGCTGAACAACTGAGCAGACACTGGTGCCATTTACTGCCATGGGGAAGAATTATGCAGGAGCAAATACGGTGGCAATGCTGAGGGTTGGTAATCAATACCTATTTTGTCCACACTACATTTTTGTTATCTACTAGACATCCAAGAGGAAATGTTGAATATGTAATTGGATATGAGGGTCGGGAGCTCAGGGGAGATGTCTGGGCTGGGGATAGAAATTTGAGAGTCATCAGCACATGGATGGTATTCAAAGCCTTAGGAACTAGGGAGAGAATGTGAAGAAAAAGAGAACATGGCGGAGAATGAAACCCCAGAGGCATTTTGAAAGAGTTGCTTATGACGATCAGAGAGTAAGGCTGACAATTTGAAAGTTAGGATTGGGGTGAAGATAGGCTAAAGGAATCATCTAGAGATATGTTCAGTTGGCTGGTGAAACTATACTGTGCTGTCCAATCCTATAATCACTAGCCATATGTGACTAATCGAGCACTTCAAATGTGGCTTGTCAAACTGAGCTGTGCGTAAGTACAAAGTGTAGACTGGATTTCAAAGACTTAGTACCGAAAAAAAGAATGTAAATTCATGTTAGATGTTTTTCAATATTGATAACATGTTGAAATGATATTTTAGAAAAATTGGGTTAAATAAAACCATTAACCTTAATTTTACCTGTTTCTTTGTACTTTTTAAATGTGGCTACTAGAAAATTTTAAATTGCATATGTGACTCACATTGTATTTCTTTTGGGAAGTGCTGATCTATGTTCTGCCCACAGTCCCATCTTGGTTTTTCAGAAATGTCACTGTGGCATATTAGGGCCTCCTGTATAGAAACTTAAAATTATATGAGTATTCTGTAGGTATTTGCTACAAGCCTTTCACAAAGTGTTAAAAGGCATAGATCACATCCATGACTTAGAAGAAAAGTGCCAATGTTTTGGGTATTTTGGATATATATTTATATTGTACAGATAGACCTATATTCAGCAAAGACAATGCTACATGAGTAATTTGATCCTTGCTGAACTACAAAACTGCTGTTAAAATGAAGATATTATATCCTTGATATTTGTAGGACTGACAGTGTCCTTGTTGACTATACAAAAAGTTCAATCAAATCACCCTTCTTCCATCTGAGTAAATTCAACTTGGTTAAATGAAGAGAAACTTAATTGATTAATAAGCTCCCCATATGATATGAGTTAGAAATGACTTGATGTTTTCTTTAACCATCTTTGAGACTCTTTACGTACCACAAAAATCAGTTTCATCAAGTTGTTTTCCAATTGCCATGATGGCAAGAGTTTCCCTTTTAGAAGGGAAAAGTTTCCTTTGGTTTAGAGATTATAGAGGTAAACTGTGTAGATGCAACTTGGTGAAACTTCCCCACTTTTTTCCCTGTTCCTAGTGAATAAGGTCACTTGAACAAGGTGATTCCCTCAAAGGGGTAGAGTTACACAATTTTTTTGTGTGTTTTACATGACAGATAACTGGGCAGATTTACACAGACTTCTGTGACAGCTTTTGTGATCTCAGCATAGAAATTTCCCCAGTGCCTCTGATTAAAATATCAAATCCAGAGATATGGTAATAGCTCACTCATTCATCAGTTCATTGAGGGGTTGGTGGCTGAGCTTTGTATAGGTTGCTTCTTGTAGCACTAAGCCTTCCATTCTAAAATATGTTACCCCATGCCTTGCCTGGCAGCAACAGCAGAGTGTACTAAATACAATTTCATACTCACTGGATATCTCAGAGAAACTCTTGCTGTAGAAAGACTGTTGAAATTGTCTAGAGACTAGGAAATCTGGTCCTGCTATGCCATTAAATTCTCAGCTGCTTTAAGGAATGATACCTAACCTCTCTGGGTTTCAGCTTCCTCATCTGTAGAATGAAGGCATCACTCTAGATCAATAATTCTTAAATAAACTTTAGCGTGCATCAGAAGCTTGTTAAAACACAGATTGCTTAGCCCCTCCTCCAGAATTTCTAATCCATTAGGTCTGTGGTTGTCCCCAAGAATTTGCATTTCTGATCAGGTCCAAGGTTATTCTGATACTGCTGGTTGAGGGACTCCTCTGAGAAGCACTGATCATCTCTGCCACGTGCCTTGTAGCTCAGCCTCCAAGGATTTTGTACATGTTAAGTGGATGTTTGTTTGCTGATTGGCTCACTTAATGAAGAAGTTCCCTAAAAATCTCAGACATTCTGATAACTATAAAATAGGGTTTCAAAACTCAAGCCAGTCATTAGAAATTCAGGCATTTCTAATATTCATAAATGGAAACTAATTGGATGTTTGTTTGCTGATTGGCTCACTTAATGAAGAAGTTCCCTAAAAATCTCAGACATTCCGATAACTATAAAATAGGGTTTCAAAACTCAAGCCAGTCATTAGAAATTCAGGCATTTCTAATATTCATAAATGGAAACTAATTTTTTTTCTTAGCACTCTGAGATTGTATATAAAAAACACACTTTGCAGTTTGGAGAGAAATGTCAGTATTAATTTCTCTTCTCAGTGTACCAATTACTGCTTATCCACCTAAATATTACATTTCAGCTGAAATATAAATTTGGGAAAACATGCTGCATAGACTGCTTAATAACTCCCTGCATGAAATTCACTGATATGAGAGGTCTTCTTCTTGGGTCACTTCAGCATTACACAATCGTGTTTCATTTTCATCTCTATCTCAGTAAAGCTAAAAATTAAAAAAAAAATATTTAAAATCATGTGCAATAAAACTATCCTTATTAATTTAAACATCACAATGGAAATCAGCCAATTAATGTGTTTTAGTGTTTTAGCAATAAACCAAAGACCGTGCCTTTCCTTGTTTGATGCAGAATCTAGTTTTTGGTACAATATAGATGCTTTGAAATGTCTTAAATCATGACTGAAAGCTTCAAGAAAGTAAATACTAATTGACTCTGCTAGTAACTTCCTAGCTATACCTGGGGAAGTCACTTGCTCTCTTTTAATTTCTGTTTCTCTATTTGTGACAAAGGAACAGCAGGTTTTCTTTGTGTACAAAGTATTTATTGAAGATTTATTTAATATTTAAGCAACATATTTCCCCAAGTTATTGGCTGAAAAATGCTGGATTTCCTATTAGAACAGGTTGTCCCCTTTCACCAATAGTGCAGCTTCTGAAGATACAGGTGTCCACAAGTAAATGGAGAAGGTGTCACCAGCCAAGCCAGCCAGCCAGAGACGAGTGGTACAGCCAGCTCACCTCCTATCCAATTCCCGAGCAATAGTGATCACCAGTATCAGAACTAGTCAAGAAGTTCCTCCTTGAAAAGATTTGAAACAATATTCAGTGCTGGCCAGGGTCCGGTGTCAATAGGAATGAAAGCTGATAAAGTCATTACTGGAAAGCAGCTGGGCAGGAATCATCAAGATCTGTAGGAATTCACTTTAACTCAATAATCCCCTTTCTATGAATTTATTCCCAGAAAATGTCAGAGATACTGACAAATATTTGTATGCACAGAAAGTTACTGCAGCACTATTTGTGATACAGAAAAACAGAGAACATCCTAAGTTACAAATAATAGAGGGATGGTTAAATAAATAATGGTTCATCAGAATTTCTTCTAAATTAGTTTGGAAGACTATCCAGTGATATTGGAAAATGCTCTTGTTATAATGTTAAGTGGCGGGCAGAAAGCCAGTAAAAACCTGTAAAACCATATGATTCTGTGTTGGAATGTGCTGTGTCAACTTAGTTAAGCTGGAAACTGTGTGTCCCAGAGTGCTGTTCCCCATATAGGTTAGAGCTGGCTGGACGAGGAACTTGTGTGAGATTGAGAAGGCAAAAATGACAATGCAGCCATTGCTTTCCAAAGGTGTTTGTGGTCAGATGTGGTAAGGACAGACAGAGAGGTGTCTGGTGGGACCAACTGTCCTCCACTCTGTGTCCAGCACTTCTTCTTGCTCCCAGCCCTGCTGGCCAACCAACAGTGGTCTCAGGTCCAGCAACAGATGCTTGTCCCCAGACCCAGAGAGGACCTAACTACAGAGGCAACAGCTTTCAATAGACTTCTTCAGAGATGCTCCCTCACTGGTCTCACTTTGTAGCTGGATGTGTATATTTGTTTCCTCTTGCTCCTGTAAAAAATTACCACCAACTCAGTGACTTACAACAACAGAAATTTATTCTCATGTGGTTCTGGAGGCCAGATGTCCAAAATTAGTTTTTCAGGGCTAAAGTCAAGGTGTTGGCAGTGCTGGTACGTCCTGGAGGCTCTAGGGGAGGATCTGTTCCCTTGCCTTTTCTAACTTTTGGAGGCCACCTGCATTCATAGGCTCATGACCCCTTCTTCTCATTGCTCTAATCATCATTACATTTCCTACTACTCTAGTCAGATCCTTCTGCCTTTCTCTTATGAGGAAACTTGTTATCACACTGGGCCCATCAGGATAATCCAGGATAATGTGCTTGGCTCCTCCGTTGACTGGCAAATGTCTCCTCTCTTCCTGAAACATCCCCATCCTGGACCTTTACTTCTCGCCTCCCACTATAGTGTAAGGCCCAATTCCTGTAATAAATCCCATAACATAGTCACTCTGCTCCCACTGCTTGAACTTTAACTGATAAAAATCCCAATGATGTATAAAATGTATGCTTATATATGTATAAGAATGGAAAGGATTACATTGATATGTTAATAGTGCTAATCTCTGGGTGGTAGGAATATAATCGTAGAGAAGAAGAGGGTGAAGATACAGGAGATCCAGGGAAGGATCAAGACAGGAAGGAATGAGATCCAGAGCATCCGAGAAGAGATTTTTGTAGCCAGGAGATAAGCCAAGGTGGTAAGAAGAAAGCAGGAGCAGGAGCGGATGGTGTGGAAGCAGGTGCGTTTGCAGGTTTGGGGATAGGAAGTTAAGGAATTTCCTTCTCATGACTGCTATTTTCTCTGTGAACTGAAAGGTAAGTTTACATATTAAGAAGCAAGGGAAGTGGTTTAGTCTGAAATTTGAGGAGAGAGTGCATTTGGAATGGTCCTTGTGAAGAATGAGAGAACTGACCGGAGGAGCAGGTGGTGCTTTCCCCAGTGCTGAGAGTTTGGGTGAGCAGCACCATGTTCCTGGGTAGGCGATTTTCTTGTCTTGTTCCATAGTCTGGGTGCAGGAAAGAGAAGGCAGATAGTAGGGCCATCCAGAGCTGGGGTTTTCCAGGCAGGTGAGAAGGAAAGGAAATGAGGCAAGGGAGCTTAAGATCTCTAGTGCGATTTCTTTTCTGCTCCCGCATGCTTTAGATGAGGAAATAGATGCCCAGGGAGTTGAAGTGACGTACTCAAAGCCACAGAACTGGAAGAGGTCAGAGTTGCAACTACACCCAGTTTCCTGACTGAAGAACAGTGCTGTTCTGCTACAGCAGAGGGTGGGGTTGCTCCAAGTGTGGACTCCTCTCCAAGTCAGCATCACCTGGGGCAGGGGAGGGGGCTGAAGGCGGGGGCCTGCTGACAAAATGCAGATTCC
>NW_007727088.1:438841-440824 GCF_000696425.1 Galeopterus variegatus
TAGATACTGGATGATGGGCGGGTCTGCAAGGGTGGAGGGAGATAATGTGAAAAAATGGGCCAGACCTGGAGGAAAACCAAAGGCAACTCCCATCCTTTTGCCACAGCATTTTTTTCCTTCTCTTGCTGAAGACTCAAATGTATTCACAAGCCAATCTACCCCAAGTGAATCATTGTATAATATATGCGTGTATTGAAACAACACACTGTACTCCCCAAATATGTACAATTAAAAATAAAAAAGTATTCATAATCCAAGCAATATCACTGCTTCTAAGTAAGAGTGAGTAGAATTCAATATCCTCTCAGTTTTCCTACTGATTAAATATCAAAAGCAACTGGAACGACCACAGATTCAACACCTGGAATTAGGATAGGCAGGGCTCCCTGATCCCACTACTGCCAGTAATGAAATGCTGTGTGCCCCCAGCTGGCAGGGAGACTGTGACTTTTTCAAAAGATACCAAGGTCCAAAACCCATACCAGTTAGTAGGAAGTACAGATGTACCTCCTTGGGCTAGTAAGCCTCATGGGATTTGCACTGTAAGATCCCTAAGCTGAGAGCTAATTTCATGCAGCAGAGATTTGAAGGGAAAAGCTATCTTGCCTCTACAGCAAATTTATCTAGAATGTGTGTCACTGGACTCATTTATCTAAAATTCATTCCTGCCTATAAAGCATCCTGGACCTACCAGCTGATGGTCAAGGCAGAATAGGATTCTCCCCTCTTTCTCATCCTTTTATTGGCCAATCACCAAGTCTAGTCCAAGTAACCATCTGTCTAGTCCATCATTTCCTTCTTTCCTCCACGGTCCTTGCCTAAGTTCAGGCTGCTATCTTCTCTTCTCTGGTTTATTGCATCAGCTTAATTTCCTCTGGAAATCCAGTCCTGTCCCATTCCTGTTCAAAGGCCAATATTATCTCCCCTTCTTCCATTGCTTTCAGGATAAAGTCTGAACCCATTATTTAGCACATAAGGTTCTCCCTGGTCACACCCCTGCTTACTCTTCCAGCCTCTCCCCATTTCTGGGCTCCTCTCCTCAGTGCAGCATGAGAAGCACTGACCCAGCTTTCCCCACCCCCCACCTTTTGTCTTTCACCTCATGCCATCTCCCCTTCTTGGCTCTCTCTGGCTTACTGCCACTTGTTCCCTAGGCCCCAGCTCTGGTAGGATCTTTCTGGGAAATTTTCACTAACTACTCCCTAATATATCTCACATTTTAAGAATTAAAGAAATTGAATAATAACAGGATGCCACCTTGATAAACATAGTACAAAATTTACCAGTTATACTTTAATATAGAATTACAAAATATCTTGAAGTTCCCAGATTATTTTGGAGTAATCAACTTTCTAAAAATTTGGTTAATTAGCAAATTTTTAATTGCTTTTAACATTTCTGGGTTAAGTAACCTTTCACTATGAGTGCATAACCTTTCACATATCAGTCATAGCACCAGTCACATGGTTCTGTAACTGTCTGACTCCCTCACTGGACTGTGAGCTCCTTGGGGCCAGGACCATTGTTCTCTAATTGTTGTATATCCTGCTCCTAATACAGTGTTGACTAACCCACATGATATTGAACTGGAAGTGGTGAAAGGGCAATATCCCTGAGCTACTCCTAACCATTTCTACCTGGGAGGGTGTTAAATGGTATTGCTCCCCATGTCTGAGCAATGACAAAGACCTTTACACTTAGACCTCCAAGCAGGAAATGACTCTTGCTTCAAAGCGTTTTTAAAACACCCCGCCCAAAGCCATAGGGCTGAGAAAGAAAATTCTACAGAGAGAACATTTGGAGAGCTCTCATAAACATGAGGTAGAACAGTCCTTTCCAAGGTTGAGAAACAAAGTCTAACTCCCTGGGGTTAATAATAAGGGTCCTGCAGCAAGAAGGGCATCCCCAAGCATATCAAAGGACGCAACAACATGGATACACTACTGTGTTGGAAGAAAACAACCCAACCTGGACCAGAACTTT
>NW_007727088.1:441243-450353 GCF_000696425.1 Galeopterus variegatus
TTTCCCTTTGTTACAACAGTTAAAGAAGGATTACCAATTTCTTTGGTGAGGAGAAAGTAGAGGCTTATGTGGTGCCTTTATTGTTTGTATACTACAGAATGAATTAGTAAATACACAGTTCTCATTTGTAGATTCATTTATTCTCAACAAAGTTTTGTGTTAATTAACTTTGATAGTTATCATTATTTTAGTTATCGTTATTGTAGACACCGTGACCCAGAAGCTGCCACCAGATAATTAGAATCAAACTTCTAGTGTTCAGAATGGGCAAAACCAGATAAGTAGTCTGATAGTTATCATTATTTTAGTTATCGTTATTGTAGACACCGTGACCCAGAAGCTGCCACCAAATAATTAGAATCAAACTTCTAGTGTTCAGAATGGGCAAAACCAGATAAGTAGTCTCTCCATCCCCAACCAGCACCCTGTGCATCCTTCCCACCTCACATCCCTATCAGATCTGGTCTTGTTAGGGTTCATTTCAAGCTCAGTGTACAACATGCACAAATAATTGATGCTCAAGATTTGTTGAATGAATGAGTGGATGTGATTGAAATTCACATGCTACCTGCCAACATTTCAGGTTCTACATCTTAACATTTTATACCTTGTACCACTTCCTCCATCACAAGCATTAATCTTATAAATGGATTTCATGTATTTCTGTTCTATTAGCAGCTAGACATAGCTCTAATGCCAAAGACTGTATTTTCTTCTAACATTAATCTTTTTCCAGCTTGTGATCTGGAAAAGTCATAATGATGGGAGCTGTCATAATGAACCCAAACAGTAATTGTAATAAGAAAACAGAGGAAGAAAATTGAAAAAGAAAATGTCTCTCCCACAGCACCACAGATAAATGACCCTATTCTCTCCCGATTCCAAATCCACATGGTTGTATTTGTTCTTGTCAAGATCATTAGGTACCAAAAGACCATATGACATTAGGGGGAATGATATTTTTAATAGGAGTAATATATTTATGTTAAGAGAGCATACCTCTTCTTTCTGTAGGTTCCTGTCTAGTCTGAAAAACTTTAAGAGTTAGAAATGCATTCAAAATACTTAATATAGTTTGTATGAATGAAACA
The DNA here is from genome assembly GCF_000696425.1 of Galeopterus variegatus. NCBI lineage: Eukaryota > Metazoa > Chordata > Mammalia > Dermoptera > Cynocephalidae > Galeopterus > Galeopterus variegatus. The sequence goes on from NW_007727088.1 coordinate 442,335, forward strand.
TGAAAGTGAGTAACCAGTCTTAGCCAATTTTCTTAAACCAAGATAAGCAATTACTTCTAATAAAGCAATCAAGGGCTCAAATGAAAACAGGTTTAGTGCTAACTTAGTTAAATATTAATTTGAGGATTTAAAAGACTCTTTCCACAGCTCTTTTCTCCTTTCAAAAAAATAAAAAGATGTTTTCAAAGTCATTCCCAGTCATTTTGATAAGTTACATCTTCCTGTCATTCTGAGGCATTTAACGTACGACGAAAATTACTAGAGAATATAGAGAATTTTATAAGACTGCTAAATCATACTGACACTCTTTGGGTCCTGATGGATTTAGTAATGAGTTCCACAATGAGATCCTAGACAAATGAAGTAATTAAGCACTTGTTCCGGAGGAAAAAGTGTGGCCTTTATATGAAGCACCAAGAATTCAGCTTGGAATGATTGCTCTTAACCATTCTGGCTATTTGACACTGTAAGAAGGCATTACCTACGTTGAACTGATCATAATTTCTATTGAGTCCTCCCACACTGCCCATGTCCTTGCCCTAATGCTCAAACTCCCTCCAGGTAAGTTAATGACGAAGAGCCCTGATCTTGCCCCAATATTTATGCTTTATTTTAGAAGAGTGAAACAGACATTCTTAAAAAGAGAAATGGTTTCTCTTCCAATCTTCCTCTTTATTTTTTCTAACTTCCTTAAAGTGACTGCTGTACATTCAACTCAATTCTTAGGCAAAAATATGACATCACAGAAGTACTGGTTTAAGTCCATGATTCTTAATCTTGACTACACATTGGAACCTCCTGGGGAGCTCTTAAAACAATCCGATGCCCAGCCTCCACCCCAGGCCAATTATGACAGAATATCTGGGGCTGGATCCAGGTATCTGTTTATAAAATTCTCCAGGAGATACCAAAGTGCAGCCAGTATTAAGAATCTTTAGGAAAGTGAAGTCAAATTTATGAGATGAGCTTCAGATTTTCAAAAAGGAAGTTGGTTCAGTACCACTGGTCAAGTGCAGTGTTGGATATAGAGATGGGAGTCTCTGGTAACCTACGGCATAGAAGACTGTGAGGGATAATTTATATCTGAGGAAATTATCTATGGAAAGACTTTTGGTTTAATTTTTAAAAACCTTTCAAATTGATGCACAATGGTAGCTGAGTGACCCTCAGAGACCTAGTAAAATAGGAGGAATCAAATGAAAAAGTAAAGCATTGCTATGTACCCAAGGTTCCCACTACCAACTCTTTGAAGTTAGGTTCTCTCTGCAGAGAGATCTATAGAGAGCTCACTGGCTTCAAAAAATATTCAATGCACAGTACATACGAACCTCCTGAGAAAATTAAGCAATTAAGCCAATTTCTTCTTTAAGAGGAAAAAAAGGGAAGAAAAATCCTACCCAACTTGCAAGAGATGGTATTTCACTGCTATATCACCTATGACTACTTAACATGCAGAGCTGACTTTATGGACACTGTAGTATCTCAGGGTTAGAGGGCTGGTGATGAGGCAGATGACCAGAAGCAGGACAACACCCTCGGGTAGTGGAAGTGATTTCATGGAGGGTCCTCTAGATGGCTTTTTCAAGGACTCCCCATTACACTGACATGGGAACACTAAAGGGATGGGCCAAGTGCCTATCAGTGAGCCAAATGTATGATCATCGAGGTGGATAAGGCTACATTACATGGATAGTTTGCATCTGCCAAAGTGACACCATTGTTAGGGCCAGTGTGACTTTCGGATTCCTACTTCAAGAGTGTTTGCTATGTTAGACCTTTGTCCTAAGCCCAGTTCACAGGAATAAACAAGCTTTTCTCCACATTTTATCTTTTTTTTTTTTAACCCGAAAATATAAGCTCTTTGAGGGTAGGGCCTTGGCTTTCAAGTTCTCTGCAAGCACTTCCCTCCCTCTTGGGAGGGAAGGAGGGGCGTGGGGTGGCAGAGTCTTATTTCTCTGCTTCTATTTAATGCTATCTGATGTTTGTTCTGAATTTTCTGGTTTTGCCATTAACCAAAACATTTGGCCAAGATTTTAGTTGTAATGAAAACACTCAGGGTTAGGAGGTTAATTTGTATAGACTTTCCAAAAGACAGTTTTTGCAATATGTATTTTAAAAACTTATTTTTTTAATTGAGCATAATAGATTGCACACATCTGTGGGGTACCACATTAATATCAACACCTATGTGCAATATGTGATTCTCAAATCAGGATAAAAACTTAAAATATGCATACATTTTGACCCAAAAATTCTGCTTCTAAAAAATATCCTAAGGAAATAAATATATAAATAACATACGTCCCAAGATTAGCTCAAGGCATGTTCACTGCAGTGTTGTTTATAACAGGAAAACTTTGGAAATAAACTAAATGAGGAGAGATTGACTAAATGTATTATGGCACACTGTAACAATCCTTGGATCCACAGAGTTCTTGGGTGGTGCCCCAGGGGCCACTGAGTGAAGGGGGGGGAGAAAGAGCCAGCAGGAGCCTGAGAGGGTGGGGCCCTGTACCTCTCTTTCCTGCTTCAACCTCAAAAGTCCCATTTTATCTGTTTCATGTAGGGTGGGTCCTTTCAGAAAATTAGTTTTGCTGCCAAAAATGGAAAAGGACTGAATGTTATTGGAACAGAAATATGTTTATAATACTTTGTAAAGTGGAAAAAAGCACTTTTCAAAATAGTACTTCAGTTTGATATCGCTTTTGTTTATATATGAGTACATACACACACACAGGGGTCTTCAAAAAGTTCATAGAAAATATGTATTATGAAAAAGCCATGTATGGATTAAGAAAATTTTTCACCAAAATAAACTTGTACTAACTTGTTATAACATGTCTGAACAGGATCTAGTTTGAGGCACTAAGAAAGATAAGACATCAGTTTGAAAAGAGCCCCAATCATAATGAAATTGAAACCAAAAAAAACACTACAAAAGATCAATGAATCAAAAAGTTGGTTTTTTGAAAAGATAAATAAAATTGACAAACCATTAGCATGGCTAACAAAAAAAAGAAGAGAGAAGATTCAAATAACAAAAATTAGAAATGAAAAAGGTGATATTACAACTAATTCATCTGAAATACAAGGAATCATTCGAGACTACTATAAACAACTATACGCCAACAAATTTGAAAATCTGGAGGAAATGGATAAATTTCTGGACTCACACAAGCTTCCAAAATGAAATCAAGAAGATATAGAAAACCTGAACAGACCGATAACATTAAAGGAGATTGAAGATGTTATCAGAAAGCTCCCAACAAAGAAAAGCCCAGGACCAGATGGATTCACAGCAGAATTTTACCAAACATTCAAAGAGGAAATGACACCGATTCTTTACAAACTATTCCAAAAGATTGAAACAGAAGCAAAGCTTCCAAACACATTCTACGAAGCAAACATCATCCTGATACCAAAACCAGATAAAGATATAACCAAGAAAGAAAACTACAGGCCAATATCCCCGATGAATATAGATGCAAAAATCCTCAATAAAATATTAGCAAACAGAATACAACAACACATATGCAAGATCATTCACCACGATCAAGTGGGATACATCCCAGGGAAGCAAGGTTGGTTCAACATACACAAATCAATAAATGTGATCCACCATATTAACAAAATCAAACACAAGGACCATATGATCATCTCTATTGACGCCGAAAAAGCATTTGATAAAATCCAACACTCATTCATGACAAAGACCCTTTATAAATTAGGTATAGACGGAAAATATCTCAACATAATTAAAGCCATATACAATAAACCCACGGCCAATATCATCCTGAATGGGGAAAAACTAAAAGCTTTTCCTTTAAAAACAGGAACCAGACAAGGATGCCCACTCTCACCACTCCTATTCAACACAGTATTGGAAGTATTAGCCAGAGCAATCAGAAAAGAGAAGGAAATAAAGGGCATCCAGATTGGAAAAGATGAAGTCAAACTGTCCCTGTTTGCAGACGATATGATCCTATATATCGAACAGCCCAAATCATCTACAAAAAAACTCTTAGAAGTGATAAATGAGTTCAGCACAGTAGCAGGATACAAAATCAACACACAAAAATCAGTAGCATTTCTATTCACCAATAGTGAACAAGCAGAAAGAGAAATCAAGAAAGCCTGCCCATTCACAATAGCCACCAAAAAAATAAAATACCTAGGAACTGAACTAACTAAGGATGTGAAAAATCTCTATAACGAGAACTACAAACCACTCCTGAGAGAAATTAGAGAGGATACAAAAAGATGGAAAGACATCCCATGCTCCTGGATTGGAAGAATCAATATAGTGAAAATGACTATACTACCCAAAGTAATATACAAATTCAATGCAATCCCCATCAAAATTCCAATGACATTTCTCTCAGAAATGGAAAGAACTATACAGTCATTTATCTGGAATAACAAAAGACCAAGAATAGCCAAAGCAACGCTGAGCAAAAAAAAATAAAGCTGAAGGTATTACTCTACCTGACTTTAAACTATACTACAAAGCCACAATAACCAAAACAGCATGGTACTGGTATAAAAACAGAGACACTGATCAATGGAATAGAATAGAATACCCAGAAATCAACCCACGCACTCACTGCCATTTGATCTTCGACAAAGGCACCAAGCCTATTCACTGGGGTCGGGACTCCCTCTTCAGCAAAGGGTGCTGGGATAACTGGATATCCATATGCAGGAGATTGAAACTAGACCCATACCTCTCACCATATACTAAAATCAACTCAAAATGGATCAAGGATTTAAATATACACCCCGAAACAATAAAACTTATTAAAGAAAACATAGGAGAAACCCTTCAGCAAATAGGGCTGGGCACAGACTTCATGAATATGACCCCAAAAGCACGGGCAACCAAAGGAAAAATAAACAAATGGGACTATATCAAACTAAAAAGTTTCTGCACAGCAAAAGAAACAATTAACAGAGCTAAAAGACAGCCAACAGAGTGGGAGAAAATATTTGCAAAATACACATCCGACAAAGGACTAATATCCAGAATATATAAAGAACTCAAACAACTTTACAAGAAAAAAACAAGCAACCCAATCAAAAAATGGGCAAAAGAGCTAAGCAGGCATTTCTCTAAAGAAGATATACAAATGGCCAACAGTCATATGAAAAAATGCTCAACATCACTCAGCATCCGGGAAATGCAAATCAAAACCACACTGAGATACCATCTCACCCCAGTTAGGATGGCAAAAATCCAAAAGACGCTGAAAGATAAATGCTGGCATGGTTGCGGAGAAAAAGGAACTCTCATACATTGTTGGTGGGAATGCAAAATGGTGCAACCCCTATGGAAAATGGTTTGGAGGTTCCTCAAACAGTTGCAGATAGATCTACCATACGACCCAGCTATCCCACTGCTGGGAATATATCCAAAGGAATGGAAATCATCAAGTCGAAGGTATACCTGTTTCCCAATGTTCATTGCAGCACTCTTCACAATAGCCAAGAGCAGGAATCAGCCCAAATGTCCATCATCGGATGAGTGGATACAGAAAATGTGGTATATCTACACAATGGAATACTACTCAGCTATAAAAACAAATGAAATACTGCCATTTGCAACAACATGGATGGACCTTGAGAGAATTATATTAAGTGAAACGAGTCAGGCACAGAAAGAGAAATGCCACATGTTCTCACTTATTGGTGGGTGCTAAAAATTAATAAATAAATTCACACACACACAAAAAAAAAAATCTGGGGAGGGGGGATGAAGACATAACAACTACAATTACTTGAAGTTGATACGACAAGCAAACAGAAAGGACAAAAAAAAAAAAAAAAGAGCCCCTATCAGAGCAACATGCATTCTGCTAAAATTGAAGCAAGAACAAACATCAAATTTAGGGGGAAGCTTGGGTGGAAGAATGGTGAAATCATGGATGCTTTACAGAAAGTTTACGGGACAATGCCCTGAAGAAATCAGCAGTTTACAAATGGATAACTCATTTTAAGAAGGGACAAGATGATGTTGAAGATGGAGTCCGCAGCAACAGACCATCTACATCAATTTGTGAGGAAAAAATTAATTTCGTTCATACCTAATTGAAGAAGACTGATGATTAACAGCAAAAACAATAGCCAACACCACAGACATCTCAATTAATTCAGCTTATACAATTCTGACCGAACAATTGCAGTTGAGCAAACTTTCCTCTTGATGGGTTCCAAAATTGTTGGACCCAGATTAGCTGCAGACAAGTGCAGAGCTTTTAATGAAAATTTTAAACAAGTGGGATGAAGATTCTGAAGCATTTCTTCAAAGAATTGTGACAGGAAATAAACATGGCTTTACCAGCATGATCCTGAAGACTAAAACACCCGGGAAAGCTTTTCCAGAGCATCCTTCTCCAACATTCCTGCTCATTCCTCTCATCAAATAAGAGCAATTCTGTGAGAATTTCAATAAGAAACCTTAGGCATCCACTTTACAGTCCTGATTTTGCTCCTTCTGATTTTGTTTCCCAATCTTAAAAAATCTTTAAAGGGCACCTATTTTTCTTCAGTAAATAATGTAAAAATGTCTACACTGACATGGTTAAATTCCCAGGACTCATTTATTTAAGGATGGGCTAAATGGCTGGTATCATCACTTACAAAAGTATCTTGAACTTGATGGAGCTTATTTTGAGAAATAAAGTTTATATTTTTTATTTTTATCTTTTAGTTCCATTTTCCACAAGCTTTTTGAAGTCCCCTTGTATATATACACATATATACACACAATGAAAAAACGCACACACTCACAAAGTGTATATAAAACAACGAATATGTGATTCTTTGGGATAATAGGAAAAAGTTTATTTTTAACTTTAAAAATATGTTTTCTATGTGATTCTCAACATGTCAAGTTTTTTCAACCATTACGATGCCTAAATCCAGTCCATAGTTAACTACCAATTCTTCATCTGAAGATTGTAACTTCCGTACAATAACTCCAAAACTAATTGTTCTCTCCATTTTAGAATTAGCAGGACTGAGGGTTGGAGTGATACTGAGAATTACTGCAAAATTGAGAAATGGTCATGGATCCCGTAGTTTCCTCTCCTTTTCAAGTTATAATGTATCGAGTGTTATCACAGAACCATTCGGTGTTTCACAGCTGGATAAATAAGTTGGTAGACAGAAGGGGAAAAAAAAACATACGTTTCCACAGTAAAACATACAATTCTTACATATTTTATATTCATTGAAATTATAAAAGCAAAAAAATATTAACGAGAAATTAGTATAACCGGAGACAGATGGCAAGGTAAGTGGAAACGGGCAGGCAGGATAAGGCGTGGCAGGTGAGAAAGGCTGAGAGTGCAGACAGCATAGCTTCCTTAGGGAGGCACACATATTGGTGGCACTTTATTCAAGTATAAATGATGATGGTGTGATAACGGCGACAATGACGACGGCAATAACACTAACATTTATTGAGAGATTGCAGCATGCCAGGCACTGTTCTAAGCACTTTACGTGTATTAGCTTTTAATCCTCACACACCCTCATGGGAGAGGAGCTATTATTAATCTCATTTTCCTGAAGAGGAAACTGAGGGAGAGAGAGAGAATGCACAAGGGGTGTTGATACCAGGATTTGAAGTGCTTTGTTAATTTTATCACCAGCATTCTAAATCTAAAAATACAAATGAGACAATATGCCTTTCCTGAAGGCTAAGAATATTTTGTTTTGTGTAGTTACCACAGAGAGGCATACTGGCAGAGGCATCTGAGGGAACAGACCCTAGGTTCAAATTCTGAATCTGCTACTTCTCTCAGAGCCTCAGTTTTTTTCATCTGCGTAAGGGGCTAATGATACTCACTCTGCCAAAGTGCTGTGGATAAGATTTCATATATGAAACCTGGGCCCGGAGCATGCTGCAAGTGGGTACAGAATAAATGGAAGCTAATACGCTCAATAAGGCAATAAAGTGAAGCAAGTAAAGGGATCTAATTGAACAACATTTTCAATTATTTTACTACTTAAAAAACT
>NW_007727088.1:450863-451666 GCF_000696425.1 Galeopterus variegatus
TGAAGCAAGTAAAGGGATCTAATTGAACAACATTTTCAATTATTTTACTACTTAAAAAACTACTTAAATAAATAGGTCTTGGAAGAAGTGTGCTCTTGTGGTGATTATATAATTTATTATTTAAACCAGGAGACTTCAGAGAGGAAAAGTGTCCTATTAATAATTATTCTGGGATAACAGGTGTAGATAAACTCTGTCCTGGGCAAATGAGGACATGCCACCTACTAGTAAGCAATGGTTCTGAGCCCATAACTATGGGAATTTTCTGGACCTTCACCTGACCCGTCAGCCCTACTTCAGGATGGCCATTGGACTAGGCAGGGAGGAGCATCAAAGAGGGAACTTTCTAGGCTGTACATATATAATTTTCAGAAGATTGTGAGTTTATATTGCCTTCTGCTTAGATGAACTCTGTTCTTAAAGAATCATCCTCATCTAGAATACATGTACCAGTACTACATGTTATCATTTGATTCCCCAACTGCTTTGTAGCCTTTGAAGGAAAAGACTGTACAAGCCGGTAGGTGGGAATTTAAAATTGAACCTCTTAACATGTCCTCCTATAAGAGGCTCTGCTGCCTTGGTAGCTGTGATTACATCACTTCTGCAACATGCTTCCAGAAAGTTATGGACTTCATGCACTATCAATCACAGTACTTGGCTTGCATATAGCACTTCTTATTCACAAGATCACAGAATATCAGAGCTTGCAAAGATATTTTAGTCCAATCTCTTCATTTCAGGCCCAGAGAGCTCAAGTGACAACTTAGCCGAGGACACACACCAAGCTAACAGCAGAAGAA
>NW_007727088.1:453290-453828 GCF_000696425.1 Galeopterus variegatus
AGGTGGCTTAATTGGAGGATGAGGAAATGAGAACATTAACAAATAGATTTATTTGCAAGGCACTGGGTTTCTAGACATTCTTGGCCTTGCCCTTTTTGACCTTTTCTCTTCTCACAGAAGAGATTCTAAATTCTCCTGACTCTCCTTAAATTGGGTTTAAAATGCTCATCGAGCCAGGGAAATTAGGAAAGAAAAAGAAATAAAAGTCATCCAGATTTGGAAAGGAAGAAGTATAAGTATCTCTATTGGCAGATGGCATGATCTTACATTTAGAAAATCCTGAAGAATCCACCAAAAAAGATTAGAACTAATAAACAAGTTCAGCAAGGTTTCAGGATTTTAGACCAATATTCGAAAACCGATTGTATTTTTACACACTAGCAGTGAACAATCCAAAAATTAAATTAAGAAAATAATTATATTTATAATAGCATCAAAAGAATAAAGTAACTCCAGCCTGTGGTCTAGTGGTTAGGATTCCAGGCTTTATCCACTGCCAGCTGGGTTTGATGCCTGGTCAGGGAACCAGTCCTTGAGA
>NW_007727088.1:454144-454979 GCF_000696425.1 Galeopterus variegatus
ACAGCATATACAAAAACTAACACAAAACATATCATAGGCCTAAATGTGAGAGCTAAAATAATAAAACTCTTAGAGAAAATACAGGGATCTGTCTTTGTGACCTTGGATTAGGCAGTGGCTTCTCATATTTGACACAGAAGCACAAGCCACAAGAGAAAAAATAGGTAACTGGAACTACATCAAAATTAAAAACTTGTGCTTTTTTTCACCAAGAAAGTGAACCCATGGAATCAGAGAAAATATTTGAAAATAATATACCTGATAGTGGGCTTGTACCCAGAATATATAAAGAGCCCTTATAACTCAACCATAAAAGGACAAATAACCCAATTTTAAAATGGTCAGAGGATTTGAACAGACATATCTCCAAAGAAGATATACAAATGGCCAAAAAGCATATGAAAAGATGCTCAACATCATCAGCCATTAGCAAAACATAAGTTAAAATCACAATGAGCAGGAAGAGGGGACTGGGAAATTATTGTTTAATAGGTACAGAGTTTCTGTTTTGAATGATGAAGAGCTGTGGAAGTGGATGGTGGTGATGGCTACACAACATGATGAATGTACTTCATGCCACTGAATTGTACACTTAAAAATGGTTAAATAATACATTTTATGTTATATATATATTTGCCATAGTATCTGAGTGAATTTGGGCTGCTATAATAAGAATACTGTAGACAGGCTGGCTTAAACAACAAACAGTTATTTCTCACAGCTCTGGAGGCTGGGCAGTCCAAGATCAGGGTGTCAGCATGGCTGGGTTCTGCTGGTGGCCTTCTTCCTGATTTCCCCACATGACGAAGAGAAGGAGGTAAGGGGAGGACATAAA
>NW_007727088.1:456687-457435 GCF_000696425.1 Galeopterus variegatus
TGAGGGGTCTGAAAACGTTCTGAAACTAGATGGAGATGACGATAGCACAACTTTGGGACTATGTAAATTATATCTCAATAAAGATATTACATAAAAATAAAGATCATCAGGCAGAGTGCTGAGTAGGCATGACATTTCCAAGAGTTTAACACCCTGTAATTATAACCCTGCTAAATGCATTGAAAGCAAATATTTTCGGTTTGGAAAAACCACACACCTGACATACTCCTTTCTCTGCCTGAGGCCATTGCTCATCATTTTCAAGTCATTCACACACCTTTGCTATGCTCTCTTATTTTATATAAGAACAATCAATTAAAAGAATGGAAATATGCAAGCATCTGTGGGTTCTCTTGGAAAATGTGGATTAAACAGTGACGATCATGCATGTGACTCACTGTCTCACTCATCGTTGGCTTTGACAAGGGCAAAGAGCCACAGGCTTGAGGAAACAAAATCAGGTATGATGTGTTTGTGGGTAAGCATGATTCGGCTGGAGAGAGCAGTGCACACTCAGACTTCTGATGGAGGGTGCACTTCCAGCATTCCCAGAGCCAGCTACAGGGAACTCCAGGGAAAGGACTCCTCCCAACAGGAGGACAAACAGTTCTACAGAGACTGAAACTATGAGCAACTTGGTGTTCAGGAAGAGCCTCCACCAAACATCAAGATATAACTCTGGGCTAATATGTACACAAAAGACAATATATCTTAGCTTATTACACTAACCAAATCTTGGTGCAAAATG
>NW_007727088.1:458445-460999 GCF_000696425.1 Galeopterus variegatus
TATGTACACAAAAGACAATATATCTTAGCTTATTACACTAACCAAATCTTGGTGCAAAATGAAATAGCAAGAGTGAGGAAAGACTCTCTGCCACTTTGGTAAAAATTGTGATGTCTCTGAGCATTAAATATTGTTTTAGGAATTTTTTGTTAATCATGTGTTAAAATAAATAGACCCTAACATGATTTTAGATGATTGGAGAGAGGTAATACAATGTACTGATGGAGTTCAAGAGATTAAAAAGCGCTACTGCTTCTGTTTCCTGGCTACAACTTTAGATAAATTACTTAAGTCCTCTAAGACTCGGTTTCCTCGTTTATAACATGGGGATAACAACAGCATTGACCTCATAGCGTTATTGAGAGGATTAAAGAACAGACAGCACAGGAAAAGTGCTCAGCAGGTGCCTCGCATACAGTAGGTGCTCCATAAATGAGCTCTCTTGAGTGGCAGTTCTCCTTCACTGGAGCAGGGATGTGATGGTTGGGCAAGGGGCCTCCTCCCAGGGTCCCTTTTGCTCCATGAGCCCTGGTCTCTGTCAGGGTCTTGCCTCCTCCTGGGGGGTAGAGAGGTCAATCCACTGGGCTCACCAGGAGCCTCCTGCTGTTCTCCCCACAAATCACCTTCACTTTCAAATCTCACCACCCTTCTCAATGGCAGCTTCATTGTTCCTCTATTTTCATTGCTTTAGATTTGAAATCTTGAAGCTATCTTTGACTCTCTCTCCATACCTATATCCAAAATCTCTTTCTTGTCCACTCTTCCTTTCAAATTGTCTTTGCTCTGTGACTTTCATGGTGTTACATTTGTCATCCCCACAATCCAAGCCCATCGTTGTCTCTGACTCAACTTCTAACCCACATGTCTGAGATAAAATACCCTGTTACAAGTTGGATCAAATATCAATCCTGATTTAAGTCCCAATCATTTTGCCTGTTCAGTTTTATCTTGAAATATAAACCATTTCCTCTATTTTATTTTTTAATTGTATTATGCAATTAATAAAGCTTGATCCCTTACTTTTCATCAAACTAGTTTTCTCATTGTCTATCACAAATACCAGGCTTTGTCTAGCCCTCATTTTTATTTAAATTTTATTTCTTAAATGATCATTCAGTCTGTTACTGCACCAAGTGCTTTCATGTGTCTTAACTTATTTAATTCTCACAGATCCTCAGAAAACAGATGAGGAAATGGAGACTTTCAGAGGCTAAAAAATTTGTACAAGGTCAGCAAATGACTAGGATTAGACCTCAGAGGGTCTGTTTCCAGAGGCACAGGAAAATGATGACAGATTAAATTTGGGGGTGGAGAGAGACAAACAGGAATGATGGAAAAGGAAGAATTTGAGGTGGATAAGATTCTATAAACTGATTCAGGAAATATTTTTCCCTCTCTTGACTCTTACAGCAAATTATATTATTCCCAAGATGTTCTGCAGGTGAATGTATTGTCTTTCTAACCTGAGTGTATATAGCATTACTTATGTCTTACTTAGCTACGTATCATATACTCAATCAACAATTACTGGGCATCTACTATGAGCCACACCCTGGGNAGCTACGTATCATATACTCAATCAACAATTACTGGGCATCTACTATGAGCCACACCCTGGGTTAGGCACCAGGAAGAGAAAGATAAAGAAGACCAAATGCCTTCCCTGACTTTAGAGATTCATAGTCCAGCAGTAGTGAAAAAAGATTTTTTTTTTTTTTTATCGGTAAGGGGATTGCAACCCTCGGCACGGTGTGGTCCGCACCACGCTCAGCCAGTGAGCGCACCAGCCATCCCTATATAGGATCCGAACCCACAGCCTCGGTGCTACCAGCGTCACACTCTCCTGAGTGAGCCAAGGGGCCGGTCCAGTGATAAAAGATTCTGATGTGATGTTTTGGTGCAACTCTAGTGTTATAAATGCTCTTACCTGAGATCACAGATGTGAGAGCTCATCTAGATACAACTGAGGAGGTCATGAAAGGATTCTATAGCAGGGATGTTGAGCTAGGGATTAGAATATTCGTAGGAGTTTATTAGATAAATAGATTCTAGAAGGACCTTTCAGCTTGAAGAAACTACATGTGAAGAGGCCAGAGATGTTAGGTGTCTTCAGTGAAAGACAAGAGTGAGAGTGAACAAGGCAGGAAACAAGACAAGACTTAGGTGGAGCAGCCACCTAGTGAGGTACAGTTGAGGCAGATGACAAGTTACCATCAGCAACCAGCCTGTATTTACTTGGATGGCTCAGAATAACTGATGTATGGGATGATTTAACCCGAAAGTTGAGAATAGAAGCAAGATGTGGCTGCATATGGTAGACTGCAATTCCTTATAGGCATGCCCCATTCAACGTGGCTTTGCTGTTCTTCCCATCAAGAGCGGGAGTCTATTTCTTCATCACTTGAATCTGGGTTTGGCCACGTAACTAGCTTTAACAAATGGGTCATTATAAGCAAAATGGTGCAAGCAGAAGCTTGAAAACTGCTTGCACACTGGGGCTTGTCATCTCTTGCTGCACCCTGGGAACTCTTCCACTGCTGTGTGAATAAGCCCA
>NW_007727088.1:461276-462376 GCF_000696425.1 Galeopterus variegatus
TGGGGCTTGTCATCTCTTGCTGCACCCTGGGAACTCTTCCACTGCTGTGTGAATAAGCCCAGGCGAGCCTTCTGGAGGATGAAAGACTTATCAGATAGAGGCTCCATCCCAGCCATTCCTGAATCATCCAGACATATGAGTGGTGCCAACCAAAATCATCTGGCATCAGCTAAGATGGCCTAGATAAGAAATGCCCACAAAACCTACAGAACAAGGAAAAATAATAAATGTTTATTGCTTTCAGCCACTAAATTTTAGGGTGATTTTTTTACATAGAAAAAGCAAACCGATAATGCTGGTCCTATTTACTCTCTTCATCATTATCACAATCAAGATCATGAACATCAAATAGCAATTATTCACTTGGATTCTTTACTTGGACTTTGGGAAGATAGAGCAGTGTGTCCTCATAGTTAGAAGAAAATAATCTCCCAAACCTGGATGCCAGAATTCTTACTATTTAATTCTAGGATTCCAATGCTGTTACAATTTGTGAGTAGGTACAAGGACGTTGCTGGACTACTTATCAGCTCTCTTGTCTCTCGAGCCATACCTTTTGTGGGGACTTTGAGTTGGTTTAGGCTCATATGTGTGGTAATAGCAAAGAGGCTTCATGTTGTAACTTTGGGGAGGATCCAGTCTTATTCTCTTCTCCAATCTTTATTGAAAAATTGTGGAAGATAGTGAGGGGCTGATTTTTCCACCTCAAGGGGAAAAACTCTGGGTTATTTCAGTTCATAAACCTATATTGTACTAGCAGTTCTGCAAAGGACGCTAACAGTCTCTTACCTATAACCCCATAGAGAAAAGCTTAAATATTTCTCCTTCTCTTTTACATATTTAAGTTCATCTCTTACTTTCACTAATTAATCTGAAATATTTCGGGAGGGTGTTGAGAGGGATTTCACAACAAACAAGTATAATTCTCCCAGAGGGAAAATCAGGAACACTGCTATGAATAAAATAAATGTGAAACACACCATTGTCTATCTGCTCAATCCTCTGCCTCCCTTTTTCTGAGAAATGCGTAGAGATAAAAATGAAAGATGGTAATTTTTGACTGTTGAAACTTTAATAAACCTAAAAATATATATATATAT
>NW_007727088.1:462387-469259 GCF_000696425.1 Galeopterus variegatus
AGGGGAAAAACTCTGGGTTATTTCAGTTCATAAACCTATATTGTACTAGCAGTTCTGCAAAGGACGCTAACAGTCTCTTACCTATAACCCCATAGAGAAAAGCTTAAATATTTCTCCTTCTCTTTTACATATTTAAGTTCATCTCTTACTTTCACTAATTAATCTGAAATATTTCGGGAGGGTGTTGAGAGGGATTTCACAACAAACAAGTATAATTCTCCCAGAGGGAAAATCAGGAACACTGCTATGAATAAAATAAATGTGAAACACACCATTGTCTATCTGCTCAATCCTCTGCCTCCCTTTTTCTGAGAAATGCGTAGAGATAAAAATGAAAGATGGTAATTTTTGACTGTTGAAACTTTAATAAACCTAAAAATATATATATATATTTCTTAAACTTGTTTGCTTAAACACAGAAGGTGAAGACAGTGAGGGCTACAGTAGGGACCTAATCTGCATCCCTATATCAGAGTTCTGAGACTTCAGGGAACACCAGCAGGAATCCAATTTGCATGAGAGGAAACAGTTAGTCTGGGCCTGGGGCCTCAAAATCCAGGCCTGAGACACCAAGATTAAAGCTCTCCAGGAGTGAGAGGAAGCAGAAGTGGGAGTCCCAGTATTTGCTCTCTTGGGACACTGCTCTCCAACATACACACTTGGGAAGGCCATTCATATCTCCAAACTTAACTCAAACATCACCTCTTATAAAAGACTTCCTGACCACTGCACCATATATCATGTAATTCTGGACACTGCTCTCCAACATACACACTTGGGAAGGCCATTCATATCTCCAAACTTAACTCAAATATCACCTCTTATAAAAGACTTCCTGACCACTGCACCATATATCATGTAATTCCGATGTCTGCTTCATCTACTATACTGAGAATGACTTCAGATTGCAAGGGTTGAGGGCTTGTTTCCCATTCATCCAGCAAAGGGATCCAAAAAAGAAATATAAAATAAATATCTACTGAATTAATGAATTAATAAATGAGACACCAGTTAATGGGGAGTGGTGGTTTTGAATAAGATAGAGAGCAGAGCTACTCAAATATCCTTTGGTACGGATGCTAGAGAACTTGTTTCAAGTTTCTCAACAGATGGAATAAACAGAAGGCACTCAATAATCTATATCCGTGCTTTTCAAAGTGTGGTCCACAAACCAGCAGCATCAGTTTCATCTGGGAGCTTATAAGAAAGGCAGAATCCCAGGTCCCATTCCAGACCTACTAAATCAGAATCTTGATTTTAACAAGGATCTAGTTGATTCATATGCACATTAAAAGTTGAGAATTATTGATCTAAGACAGCAGTTTTCATATTTGGCTGTATATTGGAATCATCTGTAAAGTTTTACAAAATATTGATGTATGGGTCCCACCTTTGGAGATACTAATTTGAATGGTCTGAGATTTATTTCTGGCCAAGATGGAGTAACAAAGACCTAATTTATCCTCCAGACTTAAACAATAGGACAAAAACAGACAGAATATAAGACACAATGATTTTTAGACTGTAATAGGTATCTGTTGCTGAGTAACAAGTTACTCCAAAACTTAGCAGCCTAAAACAATACACATTTATTTTCTCACAGTTTTGTGATTCAGAAATCCAGGCGTGGTTTAACGGAGTCCTCTGGCCCAGGGTCTCTCATAAGGCTGCAGTCCAGGTGCTGGCCAGTGTCGTAGTCTCATCTGAATGCTCAACGGAGAAAGGATCCACTTCTAAGCTCACTCACACAGTTATTGGGAGGACTCAGTTCATTGTGGGCAGTGGGACTAAGGGCCTCAGTGACTTGCTGGTGGTTGACCAGCGGCTTCCCTCAGGTTGTTGCCATGCAGACCACTACAACAAGGCAGCTCACTTCATCAAAGACAACAAGAGAGAGATTCTGCCAGCCACTTAGAAATCGTAGTCTTCTGTAACCTAGTCAAAGAAGTGACATCCTATCATGTGAGCCATGTCTTATTTGTTAGTCACTAGATCCAGCCCACACTCAAGAGGAGGTTACACAAAGTGTGAATACCAGAATGTGGAGATCATTGGGAGCCATCTTAGAAGCCGTGTACCACACAGACGTTGAGTAGCGATATCAAGGGACGGTGATTCCTGACAGAAGGGAAATAAGATCAGCTGAACAACTGTTCCATCTTATTTCTAGGAGGAAGTCTAGGTTACATTGCAGAGAAGGGGAAATCAAACAGAGTCCAGTGGTCTCTATGAGATGAAGATATAGAAAGTGGAGTTCAATGAAGCCAAAGTAGTAATAATTTGTTGGTCAAAGTACCAACTGCACAGAGAGAAATCTCAGGAGATCTACAGAGGGGTCCTCTTGAGTCTTTGGCTGCTACTCACTTGTGCCCATCAGAGCAGAAACTGTCTGATGCCAGGGAAATAACCATCAGGATATTTCAGCAGAATAATTACCAGAGTTTACATAGGACAATAGTGGAAAGTGATTATAATTCACAATGCATAGAGTAAAATCCTCAGATATTCTTTAGCCCCATACTAAAACCTGCTCTGTAATTGCCCTAACAAAATTTAAAAGGGGTCTCTTAAGGATTCAACTGATTCCGAGTAAGTTAATTGTATACCAGAACAAAATCCAGCACTGTTCAAAGAAATACCACAAAATCCAGCAATGAACAATATAAAATTTACAACATCTGGCATCCAATAACAAGTCAGTGGGCATGCAATAGAGTAGGAAAATAAGACCTAAAACCAGGAGAAAAAATAATCAACAGAAACAGATCCTGAAATGACAGAAATGGTAGAACTAGCAGGCAAGAATCTGAAAAGAATGTTAGAACAGCTAGTATAAATATGTTCCATAGATTTAAGAAGGTAAAAAAAACATGACCATGATATGGAGAAAAATGAAAGATGTTAAAAAGACCCAAATGAACTACTGGGGAAAAAAATCCAACATCTTAAATGAAAAATACACTATATAGAATTAATAGAAAATTAGATTCTGAAGAAGAAAGAACAATAAATTTGGTATAAAAATAGAAATATCCAAAATGAAACAGAAAAACGACTGAAGAAATATGAAGAGATAACAGTTTACCTGTGGGACACTATCAAGTGGGCTAATATATGTGTAATTAAAGCCTCAGAAAAAAGAGAGGGAGGAAACAAAAAATACTTAAGGGAATAAGTTAAAATTTCCCAAGTTTGATGAAATCTATAAGTTTGTGGATTTAAGAAGCTCCATGAATTAGAATAGAATAAACATAAAGAAACCACACTAAGGTTCATTTTAATTAAAACACTGAAAGCCAATGATAAAGAGAAAAAATTTAAAAGCATCCAGAGGGAAAAAAAAGGTATTGTATATGAAGAGGAGTAATGACAAGTTTTCTTATCAAAAACTGTGCAAGTCAGAAGACAAGGGAAAAATCATCTTTAAAGTATGAAGGGAACAATATATTGATTTAAAATTCTTTACTCATAAAAATATCTAAATATATTTCAAATAACTAAAGATATTTTGGAAAACAAAATTCATCCCCAGTCAACATGTATTATAAGCAAAGTTAAAGGAAGTTCCATGATACCTGATGGAAATCCATAAAAGAATAAAGAGAGCCAGAAATGGTAGGTATGTAGGTAAATGTAAACAATTGCTTTTTTTCTCTTTTAAAAGAAATCTTGTAAAAAAGATATTGACTATTTGAAGTATAAATTACAATATATCCTGAAAATGCAAAACATAGTACATGAAGAAGTAAAATTTATAACACTATCACAAACAATGAGAATACAGAAAGGCAAGTACCAGTTGTAAGGTTTATATACCAAATGTGAAGTGGTACCATATTATTTGAGGTTAGTTTTGATAAGTTGAAAATGAATATGGTAAACTTTAGAGTATCCACTAAAAATAAATAAGTAAAACAAACAGGTATAACTAGTAAGCCAAGAATGGAAATAAATGGAATTATTTTGAAAAGTATTAATTCAAAAGAAGGCAGGAAATAGAAATAAGTAAAACAAACAGGTATAACTAGTAAGCCAAGAATGGAAATAAATGGAATTATTTTTAAAAGTATTAATTCAAAAGAAGGCAGGAAATAGAAAAAAAAGTAGATATAACAAATATAAAACAAATAGCCAAATATTAGATTTAAGTCCAGCCATATAAATACACTAAATGTACTAGCCTAAGAACCTTAATTAAAAGGCAGAGATTTTAAGATTGTATAAAAAAGCAAAAGCAAGACCCAATTATATGCTGTATCAAAATGAAAACAAACTTTATATATAAAAACACAGATAGGTTAAAATTAAAAGTATTGAAAAGTATTTACAACAGAAACACTAGTCAAAATAAAGTGGGAATAGCTGTGTTAGTATCAGACCAAGTAGACTTCAGAACAAGGAATACTTACTAGGAATAAAGAAATACATTTTGTAATAATAAGGGGATATTTTATCAAGAAGACATACAAATCCTAAAGGTATATGCACATAATAACAGAGCTTCAAAATACACATAGCAAAACTGATGGAACTAAAAAGAGAAATCAGTAAACTCAAAATTATGTTGAAGATTTCAAAATTCTTCTAGTAATCAAAACGAGTAAACAGAAAATCAGTAAAGAATAGATGATTTGACCAACACCACCAACCAAATTAACAGAATTGACATGTATTTAATACTTCACCCAACAAAAGCAGAATACATATTTTTTCAAGCACACATTGAAATTCTCCAAGATACATGATATCCTGGGCCCAAAACAAGTCTTCAATAAATTGAAATCATATAACATATATTTTCTGACAACAAGAGAATTAAACTAGAAATTAATACGAGAAGGATATCTGGGAAGTACTCAAATATTTGGAAATTATTCAATACTTCTAAATAAAAAATGAGTCACAGAAGCAATTACAAGAGAAATGAGAAATATTTTTAACTGAATAAAAATGAAAACACAAAATATCAAAATTTGTGGTATGCTGCTAAAACAGTCTGTGGAGGGAAATTTATATAGCATTAAAATGCTTATATTAGAAAAAAGAAAAGATCTCTAGCTAAGTCTCTAAGCTTCTCATCCTGATAAACAAGAGTAAATTAAACCCAATTAAGTAGAATGAAGGAAATAATAAAAACAAGAGCAGAAATCAGTGATATAAAAAGGAAAAAAACAATGAAGAAAATCAATGGAACCAAAAAGTGATTCTTGAAAAAAAATCAATAAAAATTATAAGCCTCTAGTCAGACCAACTATTAAAAAAAAGACATACACAAATTACCAATATCAAGAATGATCCCATAGATATTAAAAGGATAAGGAAATATTATAAATAATTTTTTGCTAATAAATTTGACAACTTAGATTAGTTGAATAAATTTTTTTGAAAGATACAAATAACCAAACCAAAGCTTACCCAAAAAGTAGATAATCAGCCTTATATTTAGTAGAGAAATTGAATTTGCAATTTAAAGCCCTCCCATAAGAAAATGCCAAACCCAGATGGTTTCATTGGAAAATTCTACCAAACATTTAAGGAAGATATAATACCAATTCTATCCAAAAACTTTCAGAAAATAAAAGAGGTGGCAACACTTCCCAATTCATTTTAAGAGGTTGGCATTGTTCTAATTTTAATATCAGGATAAAAAGGAAAAAAGGAAGACCAGACCATTATCTCTCCTAAACAAAGGTGTAAAAATCCTTAATGAGATTTTAGCAAATTGAACCCAGCTATATATACAATGGATAATATATCAGGACCATGGGTATATTACTCTAGGAATGCAAGGTTGATTTAACATTTGAAAGTCGACTAATTAATTCACAATATTAGCAGACTAAAAACAAAATAACCAAATATATGATGATCTCAATAGATGTTGGGAGAAGATTTGACACAATCCAACATCTATTCACAGTAAGAACTCTCAGCAAACTAGGAATAGAAGGGAACTTCCTCAGCCTGACAAAGGTCATGTACCAAAAATCCTACAGTTAAAATCATGCTTCAAATTATGCAAAAAGGCAAGAAAATAAATAAAAGGCATACAGATTGGAAAGGAAGAAGTAAAACTGCAATAGGCAGTAGAAAGAAGTAAAAGGCATGTGTATTAGGAAAGCAGCATTAAAACAATCTGTGGAAAACCCTAAAGAATCTAAAGAGAAAGCTATTAGTGCAAATAACTGAGTTTAACACAGTTATAGAATACTAAGCCAACATACAAAAATCAACTGTAATTCTATTTACTAAGAAAGAACAATTGGAAATTAAATTTAAAAAGCAAAACCAACTGGTTAGCTCAGTTAGTTAGAGGTATTATAACACAGAAGTCAAGGGTTCAGATCCCAATACTGGCCAGCCGCAAAAAAGGAAAAACAAAAAACTCAAAATCACTTAACGACAGCTCTGCTGTGGTTTGAATGTGTGTCCCTACCTAAGTTCATGTTGAAACTTAATCCCCAACATGGTATTTAAAGCGTGTGACCTTTAAGAGGTGATTGGATCATGAGGACTATGCCTTCATGAATGGATTAATCATTCATGAATTAATGTGTTAATGGATAAGTTGATTATCATAGGAGGGGCACTCATAGCTTTATAAGGAGAGGAAGAAGCATGTTAATAACCTCCATGTGATAACCTGTGCTGCTGCCACAGGAATTGCAGAGAATTCCCACCAAGACGGCCTTTATCGTAGGTGCCCCCTTGACCTTAGACTTCCCAGGCTCCAAAACTATAAGAAATAAATCTCTTAATAAATTATCCAGTTTTAGCAACAGAATATGAACTAATACAAACACTAAAAAATGTAAAGATAAGCTTAACAAAATATGTACACTATCTGTACACTGAAAACTATAAAACATTTC
>NW_007727088.1:470259-481705 GCF_000696425.1 Galeopterus variegatus
TGATTGGATCATGAGGACTATGCCTTCATGAATGGATTAATCATTCATGAATTAATGTGTTAATGGATAAGTTGATTATCATAGGAGGGGCACTCATAGCTTTATAAGGAGAGGAAGAAGCATGTTAATAACCTCCATGTAATAACCTGTGCTGCTGCCACAGGAATTGCAGAGAATTCCCACCAAGACGGCCTTTATCGTAGGTGCCCCCTTGACCTTAGACTTCCCAGGCTCCAAAACTATAAGAAATAAATCTCTTAATAAATTATCCAGTTTTAGCAACAGAATATGAACTAATACAAACACTAAAAAATGTAAAGATAAGCTTAACAAAATATGTACACTATCTGTACACTGAAAACTATAAAACATTTCAGAGAAAGTCAAGAAGATATAAAATGTAAAACATTTTGTAATAGAAGATTAAAGTTGGAGGACTTATCTGATTTTCAACACATACTATAAAGCTACAATAATCAAGGAAGTATGATATTTAAGTAAAAATAGGCATTTAAATAAATGGATCAGAACAGAGTTCATAAATACACTCACTCATATATAGTCAACTGATTTTCAATACAAGTAACAAGATAATTCAGTGGTGAATTAATCATTTGGAATAATTGGATATTCATAAGCAAAGAAATAAACCTTGACCCTTACCATGCATCACTCATAAAAATTAACTCAAAATGGGTCATATACCTTAATGTAAGAGCTAAAACTGTAAAACTTTTCAAAGAAAACATAGGAGAAAAGATTTGTGACCTTGGATTAGGCAAAGATTTCTTAAAACACAAAAATCACAAACCATAAATGTAAAAAAGGATAAACTATTCTTTATTAAAATTGAAAACTGATCCTTGTAAAACACTGTTAAGCAAATAAAAAGGCAAGCCACAGACTTGAAGAACATGTTTGCCACACATAGATCTGCTAAATGCCTTGGATCCAGATTATGTGGGGAACACTTACAACTCAATATTAAGAAAACAAACACTCCAAATTTGTTAAAAATGGGCAAATTATTTGAATAAACACTTCACCAAAAAAGAGATGGCAAAAATAAAAGGACATGAAAAGATGCTTAATATCATTAGTTATAATGGAAATTCAAATTAAGACCACAATGAGATACCACTTCATACTCATTAGAATGGGTAAAGTTTAAAACCTGCCAAATGTTGACAAGGATGTGGATCAACTGGAACTCACATATGTTGCTCGTCAGAATGCAAAATGATATAGCCACTTTGGAAAAGAATTAGGTGATTTTGTGTAACGTTAAATATATACTTACCATGTGACCCTACAATTATCCATAGGTATTTATTCAAGAGAAGTGAAAATGTACATTCACACAAAGACTTGTATTCATATGTTCATCGCAGCGTTACTCATGGTAGCCAAAACCAATCCAAAGTTCATTAACTGGTTTAAGGACAAATAAATTGTTATACATTCATATACTGGGGTACTACTCAGCCATAAAAAAGGAATAAATTACTGACAGATGCAACAACATGGATGAATCTCAAAAGCATTCTGTTAAATAAAAAATAAACACAAAAGACTATATATTATATGATTTTATTTTTATAAAATTCTAGGAAAGGTAAGACTATAGTAGATCAGTGGTTACCAGGGGTTGGAGTGGAGGAAAGGGATTGACTATAAAAGGGCACAAAGGCACTTTTGGGTTGTTGAAAGTAATTTGTATTATGATTGTGGTGGCAATTAAACAACTATACTTTTGTTACTGTATGTAAATAATACCTCAGTAATTGATAAAAATTAATTTAAATAGTCTGGGGTACAATGTGGGCATTGGGGTTAACAGCTCCCCCCAAGTGATTCCAATTTGCAGAGGTGGTATGCAGACCCCAGAGACCCCTGCCTCTGGTTATTCCTGCTCTTGTGTAATCTTCTCTTTGAGTGTGGGCTGGACCTAGTGACTTGCTTTTAACAAATAGAAATCGGCAAAAGAGATGGGATGCCACTTCTGTAGTTACATTATAAAAAACTGTGACTGTCATCTGAATGGTACTGCTGTGTCTTGCTGGCTTTCTCTCTTGCGCTCTTGCTTGCTGGCTCATGAAGCAAGCTGCCACGTTGTAAGATACTCTGTGGAGACGTCGTGTGGTAAGGAACTAAGATGGACCTCCATCTAAAAGGTTGGGAGAAACTGAGACTCGGGTCAACAATGCATGAGCAACTAAATTCTGCCAATGATCACATGCGTGAACTAGGAAATGGAACCTTCCCAGGAGAGTCTTAAATGACTGGAGGCTTGTGAATGACCCAGAGCTAGAGGGTCCAGTCATGCTGTGCTGAGATTCTTGACCCTCAAAACCTGTGAGATAATAAATGGTGCTTAAAGCCACCAAGTCTGGGGGAAATTTGCTGTGCAGCAGTAGCTAATATATCAACCAAGGCTGATAACTGCTGATCTAAGTGTAATTTGTGAGAAGAGACCTATCACAGAGGTCTTCAAAAAGTTCACGGAATGATAGGTATTTCCTTTTAATTCTATTTGTCCACAAACTATTTGAAGTACCCTTGTAACTAGGAGAATGATTTTTTTTTTTTAAATTGTAACCGCTCTCAAGGCATTTGAGCCACATAGAATCCATTGGAAGAAGGGAGGTGGGGGGGTCCCAGGCCTCGGTAACTGAGGGCGTAGGAGGGGACTAGGATGAAGGACACTGTAATTGTTACCTATATCTTCATTCTTCCTTGGGGGTGGCCAAAAGCAATAGGTTTCTTGCAATTAAAAATATAATTATTTTCATTACATATCCATTAGCGCTTTCTTAACTTTTATGTAAAACTTGCCTTAAAATAAGCCACAGTCAACCTCAAATGAAAATAAACCTGAGTTGCGTTCATGAAGTGGGCCCAATATTAACATAACTGTGAACTGAATCAACTTGTATAAATCTAATAGCTTCTTTGAATTTGTGTATTTTTAAAAATTAATTATTAAAATTAGAACCTTGTAACATCATGTTCCTCAAGCCTGATGAGATGTGATGTTGTGCCACTTGACAGGATGGAGACTTAGCAGGATAAGGCTTGGGGTCCCGGTATCACCAGAGTTCCCTGACAAGCCTGGATTAGGAACTTTCACTGCTCAGGGCCCAAGTGATGAGGACACGTCAGTCAGGAGTGAGGGATTCACAACTTGGACCTGAACTTTTTTAAAGAAGGTGGACAAAATAGGGCCTAGAGAACAGTTATGAACAAGTGACAGGGATTGAAATCAGGATTCATGGGGGAAACTCTTTTGCATGAAAAAAAAAAAGTTGTTAGCTGTCTTTGAATAAATTAAGAATAATTATCAATACATAATTAACAGTATTGCTCATTCCCTACACACAAGATAGAAACAAGAAGAAATGAGTTTGAATTGCAACAGTGAAGTTTGGTCATATTGAAAGTAGAATTTATTGACCGGAAGAGAGATTGAGCACAGGGAAAAATCCAGGTTCTTAAAACATCAAGTGAAGCTGTGTCTGCCTGACAGCAAAACATCTGGTGATAGTGAAAATTTCATCCAGCTGACTGTTAAAAGTCATGTGGATAAAACATCTGGATGATAACTGGGCTTTTTAACGGATTAATTGAACTGAGTACATGTTTTGTGGCTTTTGGGAAATTTCAGCTAAATAATGAAAGCAAAGGAGTCATATTCTATCTTACGCTGTTTTGGAGTAATTTATGTTATATAATTAGAATAACAATCTCCATTTGACAGTGGACTCATTCCTCTGGGCTCATATAGCAGACAGAGCTCCACCTAATTAGTCAAGTAGTCTTTCCAGTGAGATTATAGTGAGATTTACTAACTTACTCAATGTCTTGACTCCCTGGTGAATCACTGCTATCACCTGTAAACCAAGTTGCCCAAGAGGTTGTGGAAACCCTAAACAATAGTTTTTTAGAACTGAGATTGAAGGTATTGATAATTCTCATACTTCAAACTTGTTGCCTTCTTGGATTCAGGCAAGAAAGGTCTTCACGGACTAATGTTTTAGGGCCTGTGAAAACTAAGATGAAGTGAAATTGGAGGACTATCACGTATTCAAAAGCTATTTTCCCAGAAAGCTAGTCACCAAATGATTAAGTCAATGGTTTTCCAAGTGTGTTCCCAGGACCCGTATCAGCATCACCTGGGAACTCATTGGAAATGCAAAAATTTGGGGTCCCACCCAAGACTCAATCAGAAACTCTGGTGGGTAGGGCTCTGCAATCTGTGTTTTAACAGATTAATCTGGGTTATTCTGATCCAGACTAAGGCTTGACATCCTCTAGATTAGAGGGACATTTTGTAATTATTCCCAGCTGAGCCCCACCTGGATTTCAGCATCTGACTGCTTGTGTAACTGGTGATCCTTACGGGTTCTCTCTCCATGAACTGAGATGCGCAAGAGTTTCAGGTTTTCAAGATGACTGAAATGGACATGGAAGATGGGAGTGTGGCAAGATGTGTAAATATTAAGCATTATGGTGTGCATTCAATATCAATTGATTGAAAAATAAAATAGAAGCTTTACACATAATGAAATCCACAAGTATTTGTTGATTATTTGATTCAGCCTAATCTTTTGGCCTGATGAATTGGTTTTGATCCCCAATGGAGTGGGATAGGCCAGAAGCTAAAATATGTATGTTCATTAAAACAAAACAAAATGAAATTAAACAAGCAAAAAACCTGTATTGAGACTTGGAACATAAGCAGCTGCTTCAGAGCCTAGGAAGCAAAGTAGAGCTCAGCTCTTAGGTGTTCTTCCCTATATCCACTGCAGACCACAGAGAAGTCTGGGAACTCCAAGGGCTCAGGGCAGCTCCCACAGGAAGCTGACTGTGCCAGCTGGAGAGTGTTCTCTGACAGAACAGCAGTGGTAGAAATAATGGTAAGAACCCCAGAGAGACTTAGAGAGGAACTAAATGACTGCAGCTGCTGTGATTTAAATATCAGTTTGACCTTATCCATAGGTTGATAAGGTCTGGGATAATTGGGTTACAATAAATATAGTATAAAATAACACTGAGCTAACCAGGAGAAATGAAAAAGCATGTTACCTATGTTCTGTTCAGAGTGCTACAGACCGAGTAATTTAAAGCTTTGGCAAGCCTGATCTAGAAGCTTTCAGATTCAAAGCACTATAGTATTGTCAGGTCCAATAGCTAGCTATCTGTTGAAGTCAATGGTTTGGGAATTATACACCCCTAGAAAAATCAATTCCTATAAAGTTTTTTAAATGGAGAAAGTTGCAGTATCTTCTATATGATCACTAGAATAGAGAACATTGAAACAGAGGCTTCAGGTCTATCTTGAACCAGTGGCCAATATGTATTTATTGCTTGTTTTATGCAAGTCATCAGTTCATCCCAGAAATATTTGCTGAGTACCCACTACGTATCAGCAATTGTGCTGGACACTTCTAGTCATTAGGATCAGATAGACTGGATCAGGCGCTCTAGAACCCAGAGCCACATGTGGCGATTTATATTCAATTCCTTGGCCACACTTGCCCCATTTCAAGTGCTCAATAGCTACACGCAGCTAGGGGCTACCATGTGGGACAGCACAGACACAGGGATCCTACAATAGAAGGTCCTGCCCAAGTCTTAGTGCTGGGCTTTTTCTTTCCTGCTTCTGCCTCCCCCAGGGTAGCAGAGCTCTTGCCCTCATTGAGGGTTGGTGTTACCATGAGTGTCCTGGGTCACGGTATTAGCAGCAGCTGTCTGCATGGATCCTTTTGAGTATTTTTCAGAAAAATCTTGAGGCAGACGCAGGCTTCCTTTGGCTGACTGGACCGTGGATAACATGCAGACTTCTAGAAGACCACATTCTGCTTTCAATTCCAGTGTTATCATATAAACTTGGCTATAAAACTCTCAGACTTTCCCTTTTCATTTTAAAAAATCTGTGTTGGAAGTTAAAAAAACACACACGCACACCTGGAACACTGACAGTTTCTTACTTTTCTCTTACTTCCATTTCTTTACTTGAGGCAACATGGATGCCTCAGCCTGAGAGGGAAAAAGTCACTTACAAGGACAAGAAGAAAAAAAAAGCACAAAGATTAATATTTCAAGATATTATCTTGTTACATAGAAATAGTAGAAAACATGGTTCTTGCCTGCAAGCTTCCTATATAACTGGGAAAACATGAAAAATAGGGAAATTCATGAAAAGTTAATCACTGTAAAGAGGAAAGTAACAATATCGAACAGAAATGAAGGAGGTGTCACTTGGCTCTGCATGATTTATAGCCAAGGGCTGGTATAGACCCAAGTGTGGCTTTTCACAGAAAAGTGAGGTCTGAGCTGCATCGAATTAGATGGATAGAGGGGAGGCGAGGCAGAATTTCAGGTGGGGAAACATGATGAGCAGAAGCGTGGATGTGGAGCGCAAGTGTTGTTTAAGGTACAGAGAGTTTGACTGTCACGCGGGGTGGTAGGAACTAAAGGCCAAAAGAGTAGGCTGAGGAAATACCATGGAAGACCTTGCATGTCAAGCTGGAGAGTTCATCATCCTATAGAGGGAAGGGGGGTGTCATCGGATGATTTGAAAAGGGAAGTGACATAGCTAAAGCAGTTTTATGATAATAAATCTAACATTGACTCGTAGCAGCAGTATTTGGATATTTGGATATTCTGAAGCCAAAGCAGGCTGGAGACAGGAGACTGGGTAGATCACAGGGGCGCAGGCACGAAGTGACACAGGCCTGGAACAGGGTGGACAGTGACGAGCATGAGTAGCATGTGAAAGGAAAGATCAACATGGCTTGGATTCTTCAGTGCTGAGGGAGAGAGAAGTCAAATATACTATTAACTTGGGCAAATTACTTAGCATCTGTAAAATGGTGGTAATAGCTATGTTTTACAGGTTTGCCATATGAATTAATAAGAAGACCTTTGTAAAATACAAGAAGTCTCCAGCATACAAATGTAACTTAATCCATTGTTTGGAACTCAGATGGCCTAGAGCTGCCCTCCCCATTCCAGCAGTCAGAGCCCTGGAAAGCAGACCCAGCTGGAAGGCAAGACATATGAACCTCCTTCCTCGTGGTCCTGGAGACGCTGTGCTGGCTGGACAGACCCGCAATGCTCATCACTTCTTGCTCTCACAGGGCTTATGTCCTCTTAGTCCCATCCTCAGATGGTCTCAGGCCAGAAACCACTGGAATACAATAGAGCTTGCTGGGACCTCCGCTGTATTTTCAAGCACATGCTAGGTTTCAGGTCTCTCTTAAAGATTTCTGAGGCCCCTCCCATAACAAATAAGGGACCACAGATCAAAATCCTAATGTGCTTGTATTTTTAATTGTCCCAAACATCTAGTTTCATTTTATAAACCACCTCATCATCTGCTTTCCCTCTATTTCTAGTAATTCCTAATAAAACAGTGCTTAATTTCCACATATTCCACAAACCTTCATTTAATATAATATTGCTGCATATGCCATAGATTTACAGCAAAAAATTTAAAAAAGGTGCTATTACAATGCTACAAATCATTTTTTAAGAAAAGGAAAAAAAGAAAAAATGAGTAGGAAATTATTTTTTTCTATTTGTTTTAAATACTTGTGCTTAGAGAAAAAAATCAGTCAAATTAGTAGAGGATAAAGAGGCAGGTGGAGATTTCTGTAAAAAGTTGTGAAGGAATTCTTCTGAGCACTTTAGAGTGCTAGAAATGGAAGGTCCTGAACCTTTATTATGTTTACCTTCAAATCTCTGCCTCTCCTTTTTACTTGAAACAGATACACATATTCAGGCTGTGAGGATGTAGGTATGTGTGTACACATATGCACACGTATACACACACATGAATGTATACACTCATAGAAGAAACACAGGAAGGGAAAGAAAGGATAATATAGCAAAAGAGAAAAATATTTTTCTGATAACTAGAAGGAGGAAAGAAGTTTTTAAAATGTGTGTATAAAAGGGAATAAATTGATCTGTGAATAACAAAAACAAAAGGGAACAAGACAAGAAGATCGGGACATAAATCCATCACCAAGAGATGTTTCCCATCCTGCACAGTTTGGTGGTGGCCTAATAAATGAGACCCAAATGCTGGGCAGTTCAGCTGTTCAATGGCAAGAGGAAAAACTGTCCAATAGTGATGTGAATGTTCAAAGTCTAAGTTGGTAACTTGGAGAGTGTCTCTATTTTGGAACCTAAAGAAGAGTCAACACAAATTGTTCCATCAGATTTTAAATAATTGGTGCCTTTCCACCCTCTTCCAGGAACCCAGTGCCTCTTACTGCCCTGGCTGGATAGAAAGTGCCACTAAGGTACCCACGAGAGTAGCACTCCCAGACATACACTTATTGCCCTGGGCCCATCAAAATATTCCTGTCTGCTGTCCTCTAATTTCATAACACTCTTCTAAGTGATCGTTTGATAAGCATAATCACACAAATGGGAATAGAAATACTCATGAGTTAATCTGCAGGAGCACTTATATTTAAAGATGATTTTCTAAAAATAATCATTTAGGCTCCAAAGGTGTCTTGGCCAAGTTGACAGGTGAGTAGGGAAGAGAAGCTAGGATAGGGGAGTTCTCCTGGCACAGCTTCTTACATGACACAACGTGGTGTCTGAATCAGCCAGAATAGGGGAGGCAGGGAGGAAAATTTCCCTTTCTCTGTACAGACCATTGCCAGGGGGCATGGCTGAGAGACGTTCAGGAATCTGGGGCTATTTTGCCCTTTTTCAATTTAATTCTCAGAGAATCCAATCAACACTGCTTGCAGCTCCTGAACTGGGTAACTAACTGTCCCGTTTGCCCAGGACTGAGAGGCTCCTGGCACATGGAACTTTCAATATTAAAAATAGGAGAATCCTGGGGAAACTCAGAAAGTTGGTCACCCTAATATTCCTTCCCAACTAGGCCCTGCTTTGAGTGAGAAAATACCAGGAAAGGGTACCAATCTACCATCTGTACCTGGCCAGCTCCTTAGCAAGGAAGTAGTATATAGATATATATACATAATAGTGTAGGAAGTAGTGTATATATATGTGTGGCTAAACACATACACACACACTCACACACACTATCGAGTCTTTACTATTTCCCATTGTCCCCTCCCCAACCCCCAGTCATTTCTGTAGTAACATCAAAGTCAAGTTCTTTTATGTAGTAGCATCAGCCCAAGTTAAACATGCCAGTCAGAGATTATAGAAGGCTACAAACACATCCCATACATTTCATAGTGAAGAATCTATGGGCCTTGCAAGTTCCAAGTCTCTGTGGCTCATTATAGCACTAATAGTCTGGGTTTATAAAGTACAAGGCTGGCCCTAGGCAAAATTATAATGGACCTATTTTAGGGGTCCCAAGCCCATCACTTTCTTCTCTCAAACAGAACCAGAGTGCTTTCCACCCCTCCTTCCTCATAGTGAAACCTGTTCCCAAGGAACTAACTAATACCAGCAATTTACTCATTAGTGTGAATGAAGTGGTATCTCCCCCAGGCTGATTTAAATGGTTAAGTCTTATCTTTAATTATATTCTTTCATTCCTTCTGCTAATAAATATTCGCTGAAAGCCTCCAGTGACTAAGGTGGGAATACAGTAAGTGAAAGTGACACAGGGCCTGCCACCAAGGAACTTACAATATGTGGCCTCACGAATTGCAAGCATCAGCTGGCCAGTAGGAAAGGAGTGTTTGGGGTGAGAATGGCTTTCCTGACACCCCTGAAATAGGAGCTCCTCGGCCGGCACTGACAGAGGTGGTTGCATGAGGCTGAGACAGTCATGAATGCCCTGTAGGAATTAATTTGGATATGAAAGCTGAAAGTCTCAGTCTTGTCTTACCCTCTATTACATTTGTTCCAAATTGAAGGGTGATGTTAAGAGCAAAGGAGGAGGGAGATTAGAGAAGTGGTCCCACAGAAGTCTGGACCAGGAATAAATCTAAAAAGGAGGAAATTTAAAACATAGAAATGTAAAATCCTGATTTGGGTCCAAAAAGTCATTTGATTGCAAAGGCCATATTAAAATCCCCCAAAGGAAAACATTGTATGTACAATGATAGAACAGCCTCCACATCTGAGACAGGGAGTGGTTGGGTAAATATATTACATCTTCCGATGGAACTTAATGCGGCTATTTTAAAGTACAGTTATAAAAGATAACGTAGTAGCTTGGGGAAATGTTAAGGTGTTACACTTTAAAGTCAGGATATGAAAAGTTATCT
The DNA here is from genome assembly GCF_000696425.1 of Galeopterus variegatus. Lineage (NCBI taxonomy): Eukaryota > Metazoa > Chordata > Mammalia > Dermoptera > Cynocephalidae > Galeopterus > Galeopterus variegatus. The sequence goes on from NW_007727088.1 coordinate 480,480, forward strand.
AGGTTATGATGAAATCTGTATAAAATTTATATAAGCATATGAGCGAGAAAAAACAAAGACAATGGAAACTTGCTGATGTCAGAGTAGTAAGGTTCTGGGTCACTGATTTCATTTTTATCTCCCTTTTAATAATACTGTTTGTGCAACAAATGAACATTATAATAATTCAATTGGACAGGTAAGGGTGGGGGGAAACGCTTGTTTACAAAGAACCTGGGGATTTGGTTGACTACAAGCTCAGAATAAGCCAAATGACAGTGTTATGTGACTACTTTTTAAAAAAACTGATGCAATCAGACTTCATCAATGGACATAATCCAGATCCAATAAAAATAAAATTCCCAACATACTGTGCACTAACCTAACCACATCTGGAACGCTTTGTTTAGCCCTGGGTGACCCATTTTGGGGGGTACAGATGAACTAGAAAACAGTAAGAGAAGAACAAATAGAAGATTTGGAAAGATCTGAAAATAATAGTAAATGATAAATGCTTGAAGAAATTTTGGAATTTTAATTTAGAGAAAAAACGACTCAGGGTGAGTACATCTGTAGGATTGTTACATGAAAATTGTATTCAGTTTCTGTAAATTTAGAGGGCAGAATTAGAATCAAAAGATAGAAACTTTGGGGAAGCAGTTTTCTGGCTAAAATTAAGGAGGAACTTTCTAATAAGAACTGGCCTACAATGCAAAGGACTATTTCAAAAGGTAGTGAACTTCTCATCATGGAAAGTGTTTAAGCAAAGACAAGGAAGAAGTATAGACATTTGTTGGGAGGTTGTTCTGGAAGATACCTAAGTATTCACTGAATCCTTAGATCACGTGTTTTTACCAAATTTGGGAATGACAGAAACTCCATTTGGTTCCTACAATTTTTCAGGCATGGGTATGAAAAAGGTCAGGGCTTCCCTTACACATCCTCATTCATTTTAGAGACATAAAATGTAATTAGATTATAGCCAGATGATAAGAAATAGATTTTGTCAGTTCCCATTGAATCATGTGGATGTGTCTTCTGAGTTTAGTTTAAAATTCTATTGCTTGTCACCTATTTGATTACTCTTAACCTGATTACTTATGGCCACAATGTAATTACATCCTTGACCTTTAGTCTAATCATCAAGGAAGGAAGTAAAAGAAACAACTTTTATGAAGAATCATTTATGGGCCAAGTACCATACTACCCATATCATATACATAATTTTATTTGACCCTATGAGAGAA
>NW_007727089.1:0-6875 GCF_000696425.1 Galeopterus variegatus
ACAAGGAGGGGTGTGAGAACCATGTCCTGGGGGACACCAGGCAAGACAACAAGGCCCATCATCACTGTCAGGTGGCCTGGGGCCTCAGCCCGGCTGCCCGGTGCCGGACTAACCACACCGTGGGGTTACTAGGACCCAGGGGGCCACACTTCTGATGTCTCCACTTTCCAGAGGAAGATCCTGAGGCCAGAGAGAAGTGCAATGGCTTGCCCAGAGTGCACACAGGTGCGTGCACATGTACATGCATACATGAGCACACATGTGCACACACAGGTGCAGGCAAGCACACAGGCACACACGTGCACACAGACACACATGCACACATGTGCGTGCACATACACAGGTGCATAGAAGTACATGCACATGCACACACGTGCACACACAGGTGCACACAAGCACCGCAGGCACACTCATACATGTGCACACACAGGCACACATACACATGCACACAGAGGTGCACACAGGCCACAGCAAGCACCAGGATGAGAATCCAGATTCCCCAGCTCCCCTGGGGTAAGCAGGCTTTGGGGGTCCCTGGGGAGGGAGTCTGTCTCTGGGCTGTCCCTGCCTATTTATTCCACACAGTGCTACAAACACCAATAGCTCCTCAGTCCCTAGTGTAGTTTCTTGTTCTCCCACTGCCCCTGAGGACCACACACAAGTGACTTAGAGGAAAGCCTCACCTGGGAGTCACAGGATCACCTTAAACGAAGCCCAAGCTGCCGCTGGTCCTCCTCCGCATCTCAGCACTGGGCCCCTCTGCATTTCTCCATCACAGAACCACTGATGAGGAACCTGAGACCCCAGCAGCATGGTGACCCCCCTGATGATCCAGCTTCTGGCTTTCGAGGAAACAGCCTATGTTCACATTCATAGCCCAGGAGAGGGCCAGGTGTGTGAGCAAGGGTCTCTCTGACTTGACAGGGCAGCCGAGGTGCATCTCTCTTTTCATAGCTATGGATCCCGTGTGCTCGCTCACACCTCCGCTCCCTCCTGTCTACATCCACACACCCTTACTGGGACCACTTCCCCCAAGCTTTAACCTCAACACTCGTCCTATTTCTCCAAACATAAAGTGAATTGTTAGGCTGGTTCTGGAGATGCTTGGGTGAGCTCGTTTATCCCTGGGAGCCGCCCCTCAAACCCAGCACCAGCTGGTGTGCCCACTGCCTCCTCCCACAGCAGGACCCCAACACCCCTCAGATGCCACGCCCCGGAGGCCCCTGTGGCAATCACTCTGTGGCATTTGTCTGAGGTGTTGACACAAGTCTGCAACACACCCCTGCCCTCTGCCACACCCGCTGCTCACGCACAATACAATACTGCACTTTTACTTGACAGAACATCTCAGAGACTATACGTGAAAATTAAGGGATACCTATTCCTGTGTTAGCCTCAAAAGTGGTGGAGAGGGAACACCTGCCTGCTGGCCTCTCTGAGTACAACATCATTTACTGCCTCAGTTCTAGGACAAAAAGGTGCAACTCCTCGGTTAATTCCTCTCCCTTCCTCCCACCCTCAGACATGTTACTCGGTGCTGTGGGCTCTGTGTTTCTCACAGTGAAATCTACTGATGACAGATGGGGGCTTTTCAAATAGGGGAAGGATGTCCAGCTTAGACTGGAAAGCTCCGAACTGCCTAAGATCATGTGTGGGATCCAGGAAACCAGAGGATGAATTTAAGGTTGTGACCCAGGTCCCTTTGGGCAAGTCCACATACAGCTCAACTTGACTGAAAAAATATCAATAATGTGAATTATTTCAAATAGTCCAACAATGTGGGTGTGATACGTACTTTACTGAGCACAAATGACTGTTTCTAATCCATGTGCTCATTTTATCAGGGACTTGAACATAGAATCACAAGCTACGAGAGCTAAAGGGTCTCAAAGGCCACTAGCTTCACATTTCTCCGACCTGGCTGTGACCAGAGTCACCTTCACTGTTTGAGAACTATAAGCCCTGAGGCCCCAGGTGGGAGATACTGTCCTGGTCAGTCTTGGACAGGATCTGGATCTCTGCATTTTACAAGCTCCCTGGTGGTTCGACCCATTTGCACAACACTCACTAGACCATGCCCCTTAATACGCAAGTACAGAACTGGAGGTTCGAGAGGTCATGTGAACCCAAAATATCCCAGCTCCATCTTTTCCCACTTTCTCTCTCCCACCACAATCATCACCCTGTCATCGTCATCATCATCATCATCACCATCACCACCGTCATCATCCTCATCCTCACCCCATCATCACCCGTCGTCATTGTCATCATCGTCATCGTCATTGTCATCATCGTCATCATCGCTGTCATCATCACCACCATCATCAACACCGTCATCATCACCATCACCATCCTCTTCATCACCATCACCACCGTCATCATCCTCATCATCACCCCATCATCACCCCTGTCGTCATTGTCATCATCGTCATCATCATTGTCATCATTGTCATCATCACCACCATCATCAACACTGTCATCATCATTGTCATCATTGTCATCATCGCTGTCATCATCGCTGTCATCATTGCCACCATCATCACCATCCTCATCATCACCATCACCATCCTCATCATCCTCATCATTATCACCATCATCACCCCTGTCATCATTGTCATCACCGTCATCATTATTGTCATCATCGTCATCATCACTGTCATCACCACCATCATCAACACCGTCATCATCACCATCGCCATCCTCTTCATCACCATCACCACCGTCATCATCCTCATCATCACCCCATCATCATCATTGTCATCATTGTCATCATCGCTGTCATCATCGCTGTCATCATTGCCACCATCATCATCACCATCACCATCCTCATCATCCTCATCATTATCACCATCATCACCCCTGTCATCATTGTCATCACCGTCATCATCATTGTCATCATCGTCATCATCGCTGTCATCACCACCATCATCAACACTGTCATCATCACCATCACCATCCTCATCATCACCACCATCATCACCCCTGTCATCATCACTGTCATCATTGTCATCATCGCTGTCATCATTGCCACCATTATCATCACCATCATCATCACCATCCTCATCATCACCATCACCATCCTCATCATCCTCATCATTATCACCATCATCACCCCTGTCATCATTGTCATCACCGTCATCATTATTGTCATCATCGTCATCATCACTGTCATCACCACCATCATCAACACCGTCATCATCACCATCACCATCCTCATCATCACCATCACCACCATCATCATCCTCATCATCACCCCATCATCATCATTGTCATCATTGTCATCATCGCTGTCATCATCGCTGTCATCATTGCCACCCTCATCATCACCATCACCATCCTCATCATCCTCATCATTATCACCATCATCACCCCTGTCATCATTGTCATCACCGTCATCATCATTGTCATCATCGTCATCATCGCTGTCATCACCACCATCATCAACACTGTCATCATCACCATCACCATCCTCATCATCACCACCATCATCACCCCTGTCATCATCACTGTCATCATTGTCATCATCGCTGTCATCATTGCCACCATTATCATCACCATCATCATCACCATCCTCATCATCACCATCACCATCCTCATCATCCTCATCATTATCACCATCATCACCCCTGTCATCATTGTCATCACCGTCATCATCATTGTCATCATCGTCATCATCGCTGTCATCACCACCATCATCAACACTGTCATCATCACCATCACCATCCTCATCATCACCACCATCATCACCCCTGTCATCATCACTGTCATCATTGTCATCATCGCTGTCATCATTGCCACCATTATCATCACCATCATCATCACCATCCTCATCATCACCATCACCATCCTCATCATCCTCATCATTATCACCATCATCACCCCTGTCATCATTGTCATCACCGTCATCATCATTGTCATCATCGTCATCATCACTGTCATCACCACCATCATAAACACCGTCATCATCACCATCACCATCCTCATCATCACCATCACCACCATCATCATCCTCATCATCACCCCATCATCATCATTGTCATCATTGTCATCATCGCTGTCATCATCGCTGTCATCATTGCCACCATCATCATCACCATCACCATCATCACCACCATCATCATCACCATCCTCATCATCACCATCACCATCCTCATCATCACCATCACCATCCTCATCATCCTCATCATTATCACCATCACCCCTGTCATCATTGTCATCACCGTCATCATCATTGTCATCATCGTCATCATCGCTGTCATCATCACCACCATCAACACCGTCATCATCACCATCACCATCCTCATCATCACCATCACCACTGTCACCATCACCATTGTCATCATCCTCATCACCATCCTCATCATCACCATCATCACCATTATCACCACTGTCATCATCACCATCATCACCATCACCATCGTCATCACCATCATCATCACCATCATCACCATCATCACCATCCTCATCATCACCACTGTTATCACCATCATCACCACCATCACCACCATCCTCATCATCACCATCACCATCCTCATCATCACCACTGTCATCACCATCATCATCACCATCATCACCACCGTCATCATCACCATCATCATCACCACCGTCATCATCACCATCATCACCGTCATCATCATCATCATCACCATCATCACCATCACCATCATCATCATCATAGTTGACACATCATCTAGTAAATATCTCTAGGTTCTCTGCTATGCCCTTTATGCCCATTATCACTACTTGAGCTAAATGATATTATCCCCATTTTAGAGTTGAGAAAGTTGAGGTTCAGAGAGGTTTAATAACTGGCTCAGGATAACACAGAGAGGGTACACAGATTACAGGCTGGAGCTGAGTTGCCTAAGTAAAAATCCTGATTCTAGCACTAACAAGCTGTGTGATCATGGGAAGTTCCTAAACTGCTCTGGGCCTCCTGCTATAGGTTTAAAATTTATGTATTAGGAACTTGACCACAATTGTAAGCACATTAAGAGGGTGGGAAAACCAATTATAGTGTTTGAAAGGTGGGACTTTCAAGAGGTGATTTGATTGTGAGGACCGTGCCTTCATGAATGGACTAATCGATTCATGGAGTACTGGGCATGGTGGTTCTGAGGGCTTCTAAGCAGAGTGAGTTAGAAGGTTAGCTCTCTTGCTCAGCCCATCCGCCCACTCCCACTATGGGACACCCTGCATCACTGTAGAGCATCACCACCAAGAAGAAAGCCCTCACCAGATGTGTTCCCCTGACTCAGGACTTCCCAGCCTCCAAAACTGTAAGGAATAAATTTCATTTCTTCATACATTACCCAGTGTCAGCTACTCTGCTATAAGCAACAGCAACGGACGGACACACCTCTTCTCCTGCTGTGTGGAGACACTGAGTGCCCCTCTTGCATAGCTTTTGTGAAGCAACAGCCTGGAGTCTCTGCATCCTTCACACTCCAGTCCTCTCAAGATCCATCACGACTTCCTCCTCTTCCTTGAGTCTGTCTGAGTTCTCACACTGGATACCCACTGTCCGTCCCCCTCTTCCCCTGTGAATTCTCAACATACTTCCATGGTTCTTCTTTCATAGGACTCCCCTGCTGCATCTTCCCTACAAGTCACTGTGTGCTGCTTTATCCCCTCATCACATGGAAACTCTTGAAGGCATTTTTCATTGTGCTGAGTTTTAGCCAATATTCACTGAGACCTAACCTTTGCCATATACTATGCTAAATACTGAACTTTTGATATCACATTTAACCTTTATACAAAGAAGTATTATTATTATACTCACTTTATAGACTAGCAAACTGAGGCTTAGAAAGAGTCAGTACTTGTGAGTCCCAGCAGACTTAGTTGTCACACTCCAGGGTACGAGCTCTTTACCACTGTGCATTACATATCTCTGCCCGAGACACTGCCCTGGATGTATTTATTCAACAGCCTCCAGCAGGAGCTTGTTACGAGCTGGCTACATGCCAAGCACATGATGGACTTGGGCTGGGCAAAAACAAACCTGGTCTCTGACCACCCAAGTCTGCAACATAGGGAGCCTACGGGCACATGTGCAGTCACATGCGATGAGCTACTTGGCCTGGGGACCTGCGGTCATGCATGCTGAGCTGCTTCACGCACTTTCAGGCCTTGACCCATATCCTCTGTCCTCACACCCAGTGTCCTCCCTGTCGCGTGATGCATCCATGCAGTGATAAAGTGGACGTCCGTGCAGCAACGGCAAGACTCATCTCTCAACTTTATTTTTTTAACTTTTTAATTTTTACTGTATATATTTGCGATATGCAACATGAAGTCTTGATATACACATATACATGTTGAGGTGATTGCTACAGTCAAGCAAACTGACACATCCACATCCTCCCATGTAGTTACCTTTCTTCATTTTTTTTTTTTTTTGGTGGTAAGAGAACCTAAAATCTACTCTCTACTTAATCATCCTACATAATTGCAACTTTGTACCCTTTGACCTACGTCTTCCCATCCCCCAACCCACCCCTTATAACCACCGTTCTGCTCTCTGTTTCTCTGTATTCAGTTATTTTTTTAGATCCACATAATTGAAGTCATCCAGTATTTTTCTTTCTCTTCCTGGCTTATTTCACTTAGCATGATGTCTTCTAGGTTCATCCACGCTGCCACAAATGGCAGAATTTCCTTCTCTTAAAAGGTTGACAGTACTCCGTTGTGTACCCACACCATGTTTTCTTATCCACTCATCCATCAGCACTTCAGTTGTTTCCATCTCCTGGCTATTGTGAATAATGCTGCAGTGAACGTGGGAGTGCAGATGTCCTCACAAGGGGGAATTTCTTTTTTATTTTTATTTTTATTTTTATTTTGTCAATATACAATGTAGTTAGTTATTG
>NW_007727089.1:7474-9768 GCF_000696425.1 Galeopterus variegatus
CACTCTGCTGCCAAAGACCTGGTAGCCCCAGACCCGGTGCTGCTACAGCTAATGTGTTGTATCGTGCAGACTGTTCACATTGCTGCTTTCTCTGCCACCCTGTCCTGTGTCTACCTGACAAAATAACAGGCTCACGAGCACCCAGTCTAGGATGCATCCAGACTTTTGTGGCTCAAGTAAAATGATGCATGTGAAATCGCCTACAAACTGTAAGAAGCCACAGAGGTGTTAGTAAAAACGTGTAGCATTTTCACAGTCTTTCTACGTCTTGGACTAATATCCTTACCTACAAAACACGGAACACTGTCACTCAATTAGACCAGGGTTATTTACCTAAGACAATTCTGCACTGCAATTTGCAAATTCTTAAATGGAAATTAGTCATCTGTGCTGATTTGCGTGTCCATGGAGAAACATCTTTCATGCTAATGATGTTGTTGCTAACAAGCCACGGAAGTAATGATGAGGAGATTGAACTCCCTTCTCTGTGCCTTTGGCGCTGTTACACAAGCACAGCTGGGGCTCAGTGTAGACATCACACAATTTTTAGGGTGGGAAGGTTTCTTAGAGATCATCTGGCCCAGCAGTTCTCGGATCTGAGTACACATTAGAGTCACCTCAGGGAGCTTAGAAAAAGAAGGGAAGAAAAGGAAAGAAAAGTGATGCTTGAGCCTCCTCCCCACAGGGATTGACTTGGCTGTGCCAGGTGCAGTCTGGGTGTCAGCACTTCTTAAAAGCTTCCAGGTGTTCCTATCGGGTGGCCAAGCTTGATAACCCCTGACAGCCACCCCCGTTTTACAGGTGACCGGCCTGACGCTTGACAGAGAAGCGACTTGAGCAGAGGAGCAAATGCTGGTGGCAGAGCCCAGACAAGTCCCCAGGGCCCTGCCTTCAGGTCCAGTGTGGCTGTGCCACAAAGGCCATGATCACACCATGTGCCACAGGCCCACACGCCAGACACATCAACGGCATTGGGCTTTCAGAGTAAGAAAATGAAAACTCTGATCAAAATGAACAGACCCAGAAATGCATAAAGTTTGGGTCCAGTTGTTTTGTTTGTGTTTCTTTTTTAAAAAAGAANCTCCACACCCTCCCCAACACTTGCCTCTTGTCTTTGTTATAAACACCATTCTAGCAGGTGTTGGGTGAGACTTCATTAGGGTTTTGGTTTGCATTTCCCAAATAATTAGCGATGTTCAGCACCTTTTCATATACCTATTGGCCATGTTTGTGCCTTCTTTGGAGAAATGTCTATTAAGGTTCTTTGCCCATTTTTTAATTGGGTTATTAATTTTTTTGCTATTGAGTTGTGTGGCTTCCTTATATATTTTGGATATTAACCCCTATATATCAGATATATGGTTTGCACATATTTCCCCCCAGCCCATAGGCTGCCGTTCCATTCTGTCCACTGTTTGCTGTGCAGAAGCTTTTCAGTTGATGTAGTCGCACTTGTTTATTTTTCTTTTTTTGCCTGTTTTTTGGTGTCCTATGAAAAAAAAATCATTGCCATGGTCAACGTCAAGGAGTTTTCCCCATGTTTTCTTCTTTTGACAGTCTCAGATCTTACGTCTAGGTCTTTAATCCATTCTGAATTGGTTTTTATGTACAGTGTAAGGTAAGGCTCCAGTTCCACTCTTCCACATGTGGATATCTGCTTTTCCCAGCACCGTTTGCTGAAGAGACTGTCCTTTCCCCATGGAATATTCTTGGTGCCTGATGGACCACGTGTGGTCAGGCTTATTCCAGGCTTGTTTCTGGTCTCTCATTTCTGTTCTCATTTCATCACTTCACATGTTTAAGTCATTGGCCTCTAAAACATAGGTCACTCTGCTGCCAAAGACCTGGTAGCCCCAGACCCGGTGCTGCTACAGCTAATGTGTTGTATCATGCAGACTATTCACACTGCTGCTTTCTTAGCCACCCTGTCCTGTGTCTACCTGACAAAATAACAGGCTCACGAGCACCCAGTCTAGGATGCATCCAGACTTTTGTGGCTCAAGTAAAATGATGCATGTGAAATCACCTACAAACTGTAAGAAGCCACACAGGTGTTAGTAAAAACGTGTAGCATTTTCACAATCTTTCTACGTCTTGGGCTAATATCCTTACCTACAAAACACGGAACACTGTCACTCAATTAGACCAGGGTTATTTACCTAAGACAATTCTGCACTGCAATTTGCAAATTCTTAAATGGAAATTAGTCATCTGTGCTGATTTGCGTGTCCACGGAGAAACATCTTTCATGCTAATGATGTTGTTGCTAACAAGCCACGGAAGTAATGATGAGG
>NW_007727089.1:10804-21870 GCF_000696425.1 Galeopterus variegatus
GAGAAGCGACTTGAGCAGAGGAGCAAATGCTGGTGGCAGAGCCCAGACAAGTCCCCAGGGCCCTGCCTTCAGGTCCAGTGTGGCTGTGCCACAAAGGCCATGATCACACCATGTGCCACAGGCCCACACGCCAGACACATCAACGGCATTGGGCTTTCAGAGTAAGAAAATGAAAACTCTGATCAAAATGAACAGACCCAGAAATGCATAAAGTTTGGGTCCAGTTGTTTTGTTTGTGTTTCTTTTTTAAAAAAGAAGAAACAAAATACCAATTGCTGATGACATCCTCGTTTGCGGTGGAGGAGCTGCTGAGTAACTTGCTAGAGTGCATTTCTGTTCCTTAAAATCAGGGGAGAACAAAATCCTACCTGGATCACTAAACACAGCAAAGAACTTTTGTGCCACACAACAAGCAAGAGAGAAAATCCAGCCCAGAAAAAGCACAGGAAATTGGGAAGTGGGACTTTTCCTATTACCATTATAACGGGGTCCAATGTGCTGGGAAATAATAAACTAGAAGTGGAAGAATTCCATTTAGACATAGGCTATAATCAAATGTGGTTGTAGCGTTTTATTTCAACAACTGGGAAAACAATGTAAAATTAATGTTTCACTGAAGAACCAAGACTGACAAGTAGGACTGGACTGCTTGAAAAAGACAACTATGTATTGTTCTAGTGGCTTCTGGGATAAACTGCTTTTTACTTGCTTGTTTTTGTTTTTTACATTTCTGCATCTTTCCAGGATCTCACGTAACCTGGACTCGGGGAACTTCCCCATCGGCCACTCGTTCCATCTTCTTCTCTAAGAAACTGGCATGCCCCACCCCAGGCTCCCACAAGGACGTCCACAGCCGCATCTTGCTCCCCAGCTCTGAGCATCCATGTTAGGATGGATGGAGCCCAGACACTTTAACGAACCCTCTTCATCCCAGTCCGGATGAGTCCACGTTTAAACCATGCCTTGGGTAACTGCTATTACCAATTACTCTTGTGCTATTTCCAATCCCTTCACCACGTTACACTGCTCAAAAGATTGGAAATTTAGCCTACCTGACTTCTGCATGGTCAGACTGGACCAACGACAGGGCACAGAGGAAGCTCCTCAGGTCCCTTGAGGTCTGGGGGACGGGGGCGAGTGGCCAACACTTGAGGGCCCTTCCCATTTCAGACCATTGTGCTCCCCCACCAAACACTTTCGGAGGATGTATTTTAAGAAAAATCAAAGTTTTACTTTTTTATAAATGGAGGAAAGAGCAGGAAAGTGAACTGTATACTCCTGTCCGACCTCACAACACCGTCCTAGTCGGTGGGAAGCTGAGGAAAGCCTCTTCTTTTACTTTCAAAGGTGCGCCAAAGGTCGACACGAGAGGGCCTGGCTCCTCTCTCTGGAGCAAGCGGTTGGCCCCTTTCCTTGGCCAGCTCCATCTCCTTTTCTCTTTCCCTCCTAAGGACAACAACTCAGCAGACTTGCCGGCAACCTCAGTGAGACCCTCAACAGGGTCTCTGTCCCAGACAGCAGTACTGGGTTCCAAGTGGCTGGGATTTCTCCCAATTCTGAGAACAAGTTTAAATCCCCATTAACAAAATTGATTTCAAACCAAATGAATAAGAAGGGGGAAACCCTCTGCAAATCATTTTCTCTTATTGCTGAATATAAAAGCAACCAAGAATGCTCCCCAAATGGATGGCACCCTAGCCACAGGATTTCTCCCAGGTTTGGGTGTGTGTGACTCCAGATTCATTCCATCCATTGAAATTCATTTTCAGAGCAAAAAGAAGACATAGGACAGTCACAAAAGAGAGCCCGACTGGCTCCACCAGTGTTCCGGCCCTGGTCATGGTTCTCACATATGCTGCGTGGAATGTAATTGCTCTTCGACACTCATCTAACCCATAAATGACTGTCCACTCTTTTGCCAGCATCGTGAAAAATTCTCGAGAGAGATAAAAGTTACTGTGGATCCTAGTAGCAAACCAAGAACATGCGTCTCAAAGGTAGATGATGTTGGACCCACATAAGTTCCACGGGCCTTTGAGAAGCCAAATGGTGAGTTCAACGGGAGGGAGATGGAAAGACCCCGGGTCAGCCACGGGTTCTCGATGGGACACTGCCCGTACTTCAGCGGCGTTTGACAGCTGAGAGTTTACCATTTGTTAAATTAGAACAAAAGTACCTGCCCTGTTACTGCACAGGGATGTCACAGAAATCTAACAAGATAACAAAAAAGAAAACGCTCAGAACGGCATAAAACCCAGTGGAAATGCACTATTATTACTGAATGCCATTTCAGTCACAACAGCAAAGTGCTGGGTGTTAATCCAGCTCAAGAACGTCTCACAAACTGGAGACCTGGAACAGACTAGAACGGGTTCCAAAATAACACCAAACAGCTTTTACTGCAGGAGCTAAGGCCGTGAAAATCACCCATGAGTTAGTGTGTGCACAGATATTGGCACCATCTGAAATCACCCACCCTTAATCAACTTTCAACATGCAGGCTCCACCTCCATGGAGACTGTGCTTCAGAAGAGGGCGTGGACAAATGTCCCAGAAATGGGTAGAGTGCAAATCTGAAACACGAGGGCTGACCCCAGCAGTGTGGCCTGTCCGCATCTCCTCCCAACCCCACCTCTAGTGAGGTCACGTGGTAGCTGGACATCAGCCCTGTGGGAGGATCTACCCTAGCGAGGCTGGCTGCAAATCAGCACCTCTCCACAAAGCCAGTTGTTAAAGATTTACCAATACACCACAGCTGAACCACCGAAATTAGGCCTGGCACAAGTAGCAGTTATGCATACACCCCCCAAATTTTTTTTTCCTTTTTTTTAAATATAATTTTTAGGGCCTGAGTTGAGTTTAATATTTTGCTTTAATAACAAAGAGTTTTTGTGCTTTTCAAAATGGCATGACCACTGATACACGTTATTCATACAATCTCTTGGTCATAGCTGAAAATATCAACAGCTCCATGATCCCCAAGACCAATTTCCAGCCTCCTCCAATCCCTTCAGCAAAATGACTCAAAATTAAATCAGGATTTATCAGATCTCTCTGAATATTACAGGAACTCTAGCCTTACTACGGAGAAGGAGGAACTGTAGAAATATGTTAAAACTTTAAAGCCCTTCCTGCCACAAACCCACTCTCATTCTCTGAATATACGTTTCCTACGGATCTGTTTCCATGAGGGGCGCATCCCCTGGGGTGAGGCCGAGTCCATGCCTGGAGCAGCAGAGCATCCTCCCACGTGGTGGCTGGCACTAACTGTGAGGAGACTGCATATCGGAGTCCTCAGTCTGCTCTGCCGGCCTCTTCCTCCTGCATAATTTATGTACAATCTCCATGGCAACTGGACTCCAGGAAAGGAGCAGGAAAGGTTTCCTGACTCTGGGCAGCTGCTGCTTCATAAACTGCCAAAACATTCCCCAAACACAGCATCCCAAGTACATTGTCATTGGCTCAGGAAATGACAGGGGTTGATCTGAAGTGAGCTCATTAAAACTCCAACCTTGGCTTCTAAAGACAGCACAGACCATCCAACTATGTAAGAGTGGACCATGATAAATTGGAAAAAAAAATTTTTAAACCTGTTGTTTTAAATATTAATTTTTTTAAAAACAGGTTAGCTATAAATATCTTAAAAACCAAATGTTGTAAGCATTTGAAAGAAAAAGAAAAAAATTGTGAAGGAAAAACTACTCCAGCATAACCTTCAGATATTAACATATCTCGGCTCATTAAAACTCCAACCTTGGCTTCTAAAGACAGCACAGACCATCCAACTATGTAAGAGTTGACCATGATAAATTGGAAAAAAATTTTTAAACCTGTTGTTTTAAATATTAATTTTTTAAAAAACAGGTCAGCTATAAATATCTTAAAAACCAAATGTTGTAAGCATTTGAAAGAAGAAGAAAAAAATTGTGAAGGAAAAACTACTCCAGCATAACCTTCAGATATTAACATATCTCTGCTCTGATTTCATCTAATTTGCTTAATTTGTTTCACCCAGGACCCTGATGCTCCTTTTGGATAGAATATCCCTTTTCTTCCACCTTGGTGACATTCACTGCGTAGACATCAATATTTAGTGTTTAAAAGACCAATAGTGAAACCAGAGCATAAACAAATTAGATGAGACTCAGGCCACAGAGGGAGGCCCAGGGCAGGTTGTGAGTACAGACCCTATCCACCCTCACCTGTCTGTGCAGAACCCCACAGAGTTGCCCACATACAACTGGTCATTAATCACAGCAAACCCCAGACCAGAATGGAAGAGACACATCAAGCCCTTTAGGACTCCACATTTAGGATTTGCTCCCTCTACTGCAAAAGCGGTACTAAGAGGGAAGTTTATTGGCAATAAATGCTTTTATTGAAAGAACAGAAAGACTTCAAATAAACAACCTAACATTACACCTAAAAGAACTAGAAAAACAAGAACAATCCAATCCCAAAATTAGCAGATGGAAAGAAATAATTAAGATCAGAGCAGAACTAAATGAAAGAGACCAAAAAAAAAAAAAAAGTACAAAACAAAAAGTTGCTTTTTGAAAAGATAAGCAAAAAGACAAACTATTAGCTAGACTAACTAAAAAAGAAGAGAGAAGAGCTAAATAAAAATTAGAAATGAAAAAGGGGACATTACAACCAATATCACAGAAATACAAAGAATCATTAAATGAACAACGAAATCAATATTGTAAACAACAATACACCAACAAATTTGAAAACCTGAAGGAAATGGATAAATTTCTAGACACATAAAATCTGGAAAGACTAAACCAATAACAAGAAACAAGATTGAAGCAGTAATCAGCAGTCTGCAAACAAAGAAAAGCCCAGGAACAGATGGCTTTACTGCTAAATTCTACCAAACCACTAAGATGAATTATTAACAATTCTCTTCAAACTATTCCAAAAAAATTGAAACAGAGGCCATTCTCCCAAATTTATTCTATGAAGCCAGCATCACCTTGATATCAAAAGCAGACAAAGGTACAACAAAAAAATTAAACTACATGCCAATATCTTTGATGAGCATAGATGCAAAAACCCTCAACAAAATATTAGCAAACAGAATACAACACCTTATCCAAAAGATTATATTGCATGATCAAATGGGATTCTTCCCAGGGATGCAAGGATGGTTCAACATACGCAAGTCAATAAATGCGATACACCACATCAACAAAATCAAGGGCAAAAACTGTACAATATTCTCAATACATGCAGAAAAAGCATTTGACAAAATTCAACATCCTTCATGATAAAGACTCTCAACAAATTAGGTATAAAAGGAAAGTATCTCAACACAATAAAAGCCATATATGACAAATCTACCACCAGCATCATCCAGAATGGGGAAAAGCTGAAGTCTTTTTCTTTAAGAACAGGAACAAGACAAGGATGCCCACTCTCACCACTCCATTTTAACATAGTATGAGAACAGGAACAAGACAAGGATGCCCACTCTCACCACTCCATTTTAACATAGTATGGGAAGTACTAGCCAGAGCAATCAGGCAAAAGAAAGAAATAAAGGGCATCCAGATTGGAAAAGATGATGTCAAATTGTCCTTGTTTACAGATGGCATGATCCTATATAGAGAAAAATCTAAAGACTTTAACAAAAAACTTTTAAAACTAATAAATAAATTCAGTAAAGTTGCAGGATACAAAATCAGTATACAAAAATCAGTAGCATTTTTATACTCCAACAACAAACAAGCACAATAAGAAATAAAGGAAGCAAGCCCATTTACCGTAACTACCCAAAAATTTAAATACCTAGGAATCAATTTAACCAAGGAGGTAAAAGATCACTACAACAAGTACAAATTACCACTGAAAGAAATTATAGAGGACACAGAAGATGGAAAGACATTTCATACTCATGGATTGGAAGAATTAACATTGATCAGATGTCCATACTACCCAAAGCAATCTACAGATTTAATCTTCAATCCCTCTCAAAATAGCAATGACGTTATTCATAGAAATAGAAAAAACAATCTTGACATTCCCGAATAGCCAAAGCAATCCTGAGCCAAAAAAATAAAAAATAAAGCCAGAGGCATTACACTACCTGACTTCAAATTATACTACAAAGTTATAGTAAGCAAAACATCATAGTACCAGCATAAAAACAGATACATGGATCAGTGGAACAGAATACAGAACCCAGAAGTCAACCCACATACTTACAGCCAACTGATCCTTGATGAAGAAACCAAGCACATGTTGGGGAAAGGACATCCTCTTCAATAAATCGTGCTGGGAAAATTGGATATCCACATGTAGAAGAATGAAACTAGACCCGTACCTCCCATCATGTACCAAATTCAACTCAAAATGGATTAAAGACTTATATATAAGACCTGAAACTATAAAACCCCTACAAGAAACACTGCAGGATATAAGACTGGGCAAAAAACTTTATGAATAAGACCTCAAAGGCATAAGCAAAAAAAGAAAAAAATAAACAAATGGGATTATATCAAACTAAAAAGTTTCTGCACAGCAAAGTAAACAATCAACAGAGCAAAAAGACAACCTACAGAATGAGAGAAAATATTTGCCAGAATATACAAGGAACAAAAATAACAGTAAAAAAACAAATAATCCAATTAAAAAATAGGCAAAGGAGCTGAATAGACATTTCTCAAAGTATGACATACAAATGGCCAATAGGTACATGAAAAAAATACTCAACATCACTAATCACCAGAGAAATGCAAATCAAAACCACATTGGGATATCATCTCACCCCAACTAGGCAGGCCATTATCAAAAAGACAGAGAATACCAAATGCAAGGATGCGGACAAAGCGGACCCTCCTGCACTGTTGGTGGGACTGTAAATTGGTGCTGCCATCATGGAAAATGCTATGGAAATTCCTCAAACAACTACAGATGGAACTACTATTCAATCCAGCTATCCCACTGCTGGGTGTATACCCAAAGGAATAGAAATCATCATGTCGAAGGGACACCTGCACTCCCATGTTTATCACAGCTCTGTTTACAGTAGCCAAGAGTTGAAACCAGCCTAAATGTCCATCAACAGACCACTGGATAAGGAAATTGTGGTATCTATACTCAAAGGAATACCACTCTGTGATAAAAAAGAATGAAATTCTGACATTCACAGCAACATGGACGAACTTAGAGAAAATCATGTTAAGTGAAATAAGCCAGGCACAGAAAGACAAATACTGCATGTCCTCATTCATAAGTGGAAGTTAAAAACTAAATAAATGAAAAAGAAAGAAACAAAAAAGCAACAAACACAATAATATATTGAATTTTCAGAATAAGACAACAGATCTGTGGTTACCAGATGTGGGAAAAAGGGAGGGGGAGGGATGTTAGTGAGAATTGGTTAAGGGTCACAAAGAATGATCATGTTTTATAATGACGAATATACTAAATACCCTGATTTGATCATCACATATTGTACAGAGGTATTGATAATCAATTCTGAACCCCACAAATATGAGTAATCAATTATGTACCAATTAAAAAAGAAAAAGGACTCGCTCCCTCCTGAAAGGCAGATTAAACTACCAGATCCAGTGGTGAGACAACCATGGCTCCTGGGCACTTTGGAAAACGCTGTCTGTAACTGGCACTTTGAGTTAACCTTCCCCCAGAGAAATGTTCAAAACCATCCTGCTTTGGGACATGCCACAGGAAATAAGCAATGGTTTCGTCTACTAAACAATTCCTTATGCTCTCATGTCTTCAAAATTGAAGATCCTTGAGAGCTAATTTGATAAACGGGTAGATCAATCCAGAAATTGGAGATAAAAGGAAAAAATAGCATTTCAAGGCATCTTAGTAAACGCCTCTTATTACCTGCTGACAGGTCTCAGAAGTCAACAGCTGGGGCGGGAAGTGGGGGATCCTCCCGCAGGAGGGATGGTCTCTCCCCGCTGGGCTGGCGTGATGGGAAGTTAGGGAAGCAGAGCCCCGGCTGGGGGAAGCGTCCTGCAGGGGACGTGAGGGAGCTGGGCTGCCAGGCGGGGCTACTCAAGCTCAGGCTGTGGACAGCGATCTGCAAAGTGGAATTTCCATGGTTCCTTGTGTCCTCAGAAGGGCCCTGAGGAGCCCACATGGACTGTGACCACGTGGCCAGGACAGCTGCTGACTAGGGAGCTGTTAATCAGGACCCCAGCCGTGTCACAGAGGTTCTCAAACGTCACGGCAGAAGAGTCACGGGGGCTCGTGAGGGGCACCTCCTCCCGAGGTCACGCTGGGCAGGCCAGAGGGTTGGGACATGCAGCTTCCAGCTCCCAGGCATGCCCTGTGGATGCTACAAGAAGTGCAGCTCTAGGTGAGGCCTCCCAAAGGGCCTCAGCCACATGGTGCTCTTTTCACTCTGGTGCTGGGACAGTGCCTGTACCTGTTCATCCCCTAAATTAAACAAAAGCCACTTTTCTAGTGTGACACAAACATGATCAGGAAGACCTCCCATGTGCCCCATCCCCTACTTAACAACCCAGACTAGCACCCAGGAAAACTAGCACCCTGGATGCCCAGGGATGGACTGACTCAACAGAGTGACCCTCAGCAACCCCGACTCCCGACGCAGAACCCTCACCCAGGACTGACCATCACTACTGGACCCTCCAGCCCTTCCTTGGGGTTTCTGCTGTGTTCACTACACCTTCCTTGAAACCCGCCTCCCCTCTCATTCCTGTGGGGTCAAGCAGCTGCTCTAACGATCACTAATTTGAAATCCCAAGCTAACACATGCACTTATGTGAGACCGTCTTGGTTAACTGACAACTGATTGTCTTAGTGGAGTTCCAACACAGCCTGATGGCTCATCATTAGGGCCGTCTAATGGGGAAGCAGTACGGGAGCCAGATGCTCAAAACCACACCGTGCAGAAATACAGCCGTGGAGCCCTGTCCCCAACACCCTGACTTAAGGAAGACCGGGAATTGCAGGGCAGCACATCTAGGCTCTGAAACCTACACGTGATACTTAGCGGGATTTGTGTCCTCCTATTTACTCAGAACAGCAAAACACATTGTGTCTCCAGAATTTATCATTTTGGCTACAAAGCCACCCCAGATAGGACCAAGTTAGGGCTGTACTGATGACACCCCAACACGTGAACCACTTTTTAATCCACCGATAGCTGCCAGCCCAGAACGCATGAAGAATCAAAACACATCTCTGTGGAAATTCACAGCACAGAAGCCACCAAGGAGGAAAGGGGAGAGAGGACATGTGTGCCTCTGCAGAGCCATGTCAGGCACTGTCACTCCTAGCAGGCTCTGGCAAGCAGGACCCTGAGACAGGAAGTCAATCTGCCTTCTCTCTGCTTCACGATGCTGCCAGCCAACGGCACCCGCGAAGATGAAATGTAAAACACGTTACTCTGAAATGCGAGCTTCCTTACTTTACACGCTATAAATACCAGCGCGTAAGAGAAGTGGCAATAGAAACTGGGTGTATCCCCCCCTTCTCCTTCATCCCAGCAAACTCCTGACAGCAGAAAGGCTTACACAGTCCAAGGTCACGCTCACCTGGAACACGTGTGTGTGTGTGTGACTCAGACTGAGCTGAACCAGTCCTAACTCACCTCGAGTCAATAATGTCAAGGCTCAAAATTACACTGCTTTCCCTGCTACTATGCCAAATGTAACTCGGCTTCACAGGGTGTAATTCAGTAACTGCTTTCCATCCCTTGGTAGGTGTGCTAAACTGGGATTTGGGAGTGGAAGGAGACTCTCGGTCACACCGAGTGATGGGATCTTGCATCTCACAGCTGCAGGTCTTGGTGGTCCCACCCACAGGGCAGTTCTGGATAATGCTGGCCACCAAATACGTTAGTGAGCACACAGCACAAAGCAGGTGAGACCCTTCAGCACGCTAACCACTAGACATTCTTCCTAATCACATATCACAAAATGACGCCTGACACATTTCCATGTTCATGAGCACAGAAAATAGCCTGACGGGGCACACCGCAAACCAGAAATAGTCGTGTCCTTTGGGTGCGGAGTGAGATTTGGTGAAGGGATATGAAAGGGATTTTCACTTTTTGTTCTGGATACTTCCAAATTGTTCATTTTAAATGAGAATACATCCATATAAAGAGAAAAGCAGGCAAATACTTCAATGATCAACATTTTCCCCTTCTATAAGATCAGACTTCGCTGCCATCTTCTCCTGTTGAAATAATACAGAGTGGGCCCGTGTTTTTCTGCCGTTGGTGCAGAAGTCTGCACATGTGCTACAACAGACACTGTATTAGTCCATTTGTGTTGCTAGAACAGAACACCCGAGACTGGGTAAGGAAAAGAGGTTTATTTGGCTCACGATTCTGGGACAGCTGCATCTGGCATGGGCCTCAGGCTGCTTCTACTCATGGTGGAAAGTGGCAGGGGGGGGGGGGGGACAAGCAGATCACATGGTGAGGAAGCAAGACAAAAGGGGAGGTGCCAGGGTCTTTTAAACAACCAGCTCTCATGAGAACTAACAGAGCGAGAACTCACTCACTCCCCCCACCCACCAGCGAGAGCATTAATCCATTCATGAGGGATCCTCCCCCATGACCCAAACAGCTCCCAACGCTGCCACACTGGGGATCAGATTCCCACATGAGTTTTGTAGGGGACAACACATCCAAATTCTATCAGACACCCACAGCAAGAAATGTAGTACATTAAGACAACTCAAGGAACTTCAAGCTAGTGGCACGTTGAGCCACAAACCCTGACACACACCCAAGGCACCGAGCATGAAGGACAGGACAAGCAACGAATGCTAGTGGTGGGCAGTGAGAGGGGAGAGATCGGAGCACCTGGAATGAACAGGGAAGCTGGGGCATGTCCCACGTCCAGAAGAACAGGTGGGATGTGGACCTGAGGAGAGGACATGGGGGAGGAAGTGGTGCAGAATTAATGCCAGTGTTGACCTGATAAAGCTGCTTTAAAAACACCCCCTGGGCCGGCCCGGTGGTGCACTGGATAGTGCACCGCTTGGGAAGCGCGGCGGCACTCCCGTCCGAGGGTTCGGATCCCACATACAGACCGGTTCCCGCT